>NC_133409.1:105982575-106285606 GCF_049350105.2 Macaca mulatta
TTGCTGGCAAAATTAAACTTTTGAGTACACTCCTTCAATAGAATGAGCCAAAAAGATTTTTTTGTTTGTTTGTTTTTGTTTTTTTGTAAAAGCCCAGAGAATCTTCTGGCACACACTGTGAATCTGAGATATCAGGTGGTGGCTGCAGAACGCCCTCTGGATTCCCAAAATGCAGAGCCTTGGACAATCTCTATTACTTTGTGAAATGCAAGACATTATGCAAAACTTAAGCTATTATTAAGGTGTTGTTTTTCCTTATGATTCTGTTAATTGTACATGTAAATGGCACAGTTCCTTGGAATCTATCACTTTTCAATTCTGGAGGTTGTTTTAACATGTCTAACTCTACCACACCCTGAAAGGAAAATAATGCCCTGCTAATTACCTCAAGCTGCTCTGATCCAACCATGGGCCATTTATAGAGAAATATAAATGAATGTTTAGTGCCACTTACTGGGTAAGTATAAACGAAAGAGAGCTTCCATTAGGTTCCTGGTGTACCAAAGGCTTCACTGTGAAGAAGGCTGCTCCCAGTGAACTGTTAATGCTCCGTAAATACCATTACCAATATAATGAAATGTTGCCTGGGGCCTGCTCTGAAATCCAGGGTACTCTGGCATTGTGACTTTCTCCAAAAACTTAGGACACATGATCAAATGACCAAGACCTTCTATTATTATGTGATGGCACTTTTTATCTCCCTAAATTTATCTTTTCCAGGCAAAGTGACATAAGTATAAACAATTAATTGCTGATTCGATAACTGTTCTAGTCAAAACAGACTTTTCACGTGTTGTTTTTCTTGTCCCATTAGAAATTAAAATTTGCTATCCCTTTCAATTAAATCTGGGACCAGCAATATGTTTCTGAGACTCGATTTAGTTATTAAACAGAGAAAAATACACCATTACATAACTGAGAAAATAGCATTGTTTTGTAAAGTTTGGTGTTTAAGAATTAAAAATTAAGTGCTAATAAAATCATAATATTGGGCTTTAATGAAAATATGCATTCCGGCTGGGCGCAGTGGCTCAAGCCTGTAATCCCAGCACTTTGGGAGGCCGAGACGGGCGGATCACGAGTTCAGGAGATCGAGACCATCCTGGCTAACACGGTGAAACCCTGTCTCTACTAAAAAATACAAAAAAACTTGCCGGGCGAGGTGGCGGCGCCTATAGTCCCAGCTACTCAGGAGGCTGAGGCAGGAGAATGGCGTAAACCTGGGAGGTGGAGCTTGCAGTGAGCTGAGATCGCGCCACTGCACTCCAGCCTGGGCGACAGAGCGAGACTCCATCTCAAAAACAAAACAAAACAAAAAAAACACTTCTGAAAATATGCATTCCTATTGTTTTGAAGAAGTATTCGATTTTTCTTCAAATACATTTTAAGCTATAATTTGATATATACATTTTTTTACTTCTCAAATGAGCAAAGATCTAAAAGTATGATAACACACTTTATTGCAGAAGGTGTTAGGGAGACAGGTGCTCTTCAGCTGGCTGTGGGATGTAAATTCGTAGTCTCTCTGTATGGCAATTTGGCAAAAAACTTCAAAATTAAAAGCCTACATAGCATTAGGTGGGGGCTGAGCAAAGTAGGCCTCAGCATATGACCTGAGGGAGATAGAAAAGCCTGAGCAGCAAGAAGGAGGACCACACAAAAGACTGACCAGGCACAGGTGTTAGAGCACAAGCAGTGGGAAGGGTGTCGAGGTGGTTGGATGGTAGTAACAGCTGTCCACTGCAGGGCATCAGAATGGGATGAGGAGGACATTCGCATAGTACAGGGCAGTTTGGCACAGAGTGTCAGAGCCCAAGTAGGGTGAGGAAGGTGTGTGTGGGTTTGGGAGTAGCTCAGAACCAGGCATCAAAACCCAGTGAAGTTCCAGTGGACAGTGTCAGAAACCTCATGAAGTGAGGAGGGTATTCATGAATACAGGGTTAGAAGAGGGCAGCAGCAGAGTATGGAGAATGGTAGCACGCAGCAGGGTTGATCAAATTAGTAAATATATTTAGGATAACATGAGACAGTATCCTCACTGTTGGAGAATGGAGTTACAGACTTGAAAAGGGAGGAGACTAGAATGAACCTTGTGGTGTTGGATTGGGATTGGGGATATTAATATGAACTCATGGTTTTTAGTATGCAGAGATAGTTGTAGATGTAAGTATGATGTAAAGTATATATGTGTATGCATGTACGTGTGTGTGTGTGTGTGTGTGTGTAAGGTCAGTAGCTTGGTTGACTGAGAAGGCCTAGGAACAGAAACGCCTCAATATCAATGAGCACACTTCATGCCCAGGTTACTTTTATGCACTAAAAGGAACCAAAGACCCTAGGGTCTTTGGCTGATATCAGGACAGAGGCAGGAAAAGCAAAAGCCAAACCTGAACATCTCGTTATGCAAGAAAACCAGGAAGTGCTCAAAGAATGATGTGCATACGTCCAAAATCAAAGCCAGCCTGAACCGGCTCTTATTGATCAAGTCTAGGATAATTTGAGCATCAAAATAAGTAATGACACTAATGGATTATAGCCTACTGAATAAACTAAGAATTCATGAATTCATAATAATATAAATGAGTGAACAAATAAATGAATGAATCAAAAGAGCGAAGAGTAATGGGATAGATACATGATTTCAAAATACCTTCCTACAAAATTCTTATTAATTATCAGGGGCAAAAGAGTCAGTTTACAGTATAGAAGACTCATCAACATCCCCTAATTAAGCAAAGTTAACACCTTCATTAATAGGACAAATTGACATCATGCATGATGTGATAGGATGTAAAGAGAAGACTGCAGTAAGGCTTCTGTAATGTTGTAAAGGTGCTGACCATGAGGAAACCTCAGACTAACCCCATTTGAGAGACATTCTACCAAATAACTGACCTGTAATCTTCAAAAGCATCAAGGTCATACAAGTCAAGGAAAGCCTGCGGTCCTCTTCCAGAGTAAACAAAACTAAAGAGAAAACTAAATGCAACATGTGATTCTGGACTGGATCCTTTTGTTGTAAAGGATGTTTGGGACAACTGATGACATTTGTAGAATCTAAGATAAATAATGTATCAATGTTAATTTCCTGATTTTGATGGCTGTATTTGTGGTCATATAGAAGAATGTCCTTGTTCATAGGAAATATATAATAAAGTACTTGGCATCTAAGGCATCATGTCAGCAATTCACTTTCATACAGTTCAGGAAAAATTTATTTGCACTGTTCTTGTAGTTTTTCTCTAAATTTGAGGTTGTTTCAAAATAAAAAGCTAAAAAATGCATATACAAATTCCTCTTTTATAAGGAAGTTACATATGAATGTTTCTTCCTATGGACATATACTTCCATTTGTGCAAAATATTGTATGTACCTTAATATTCATTGATGCATTGCAGCAAAAGATAGTACACAGTAAGAGCTCAATAAATGGAAGCTTGTTATTAGTACTGCTACTATTCTTCGTTACACGGCATCAAGTGAGATTACAGAGGCTGGCTGTGATGAGGAGGGCATCTTTGTGGGGTGGAGGCAGCTTGGCTTGAGCAGGGGGGGATGGCCCAGAACGAGGTGTCAAAACTGAGTATGGTTGTCAAAATCAAATGTACAGATAAGTCATTTCCTCTTTTCTACTAGTTTATTAGCTTCACTGTATACTTAATTTAGAATATATATATATGTTCTATATATATATTCTATATATATATTCTATATATATAGAGAGAGAGAGAGGTTTCAAAAGTTAGTCTTAAAGCACATTTTGAAGGAAATTGAAAACATCTAGTATTAATGGTTTCCAACCATGGCTTCACATAACAATCATCTGGGAAGCTTTAAAAAACTACCCATTCCTGGGGCCCCGCACTCAGATATTCTGATTTAATCAGTCTAAAGTGGAGTCTTGTCATCAGCGTTTTAGAAAGATCCCCAGGGTTCTAGGTACAACTGTGGTTGAGATTCACCTTCTGTTACCTTTCCAGTGGAAGGTGCATATCCAGCCTTAAGGATCCTAGAAATGGGCTCTTAGGGTGGCTAAATCAGTACTTCTCAGACATTACTTATTTAAACATCAATTTCATGAATTTTTACCAATCTATGTGCCATTCACACTATTATTAAATATTTTAACTGATCCTGTTTTATTTGAGTTTATTATAAAAAAAGTTAAATAATAAATTATAGCTCTATATGCAAAATCAAGATTGCTTGCCATAAAAGAAGGTAAAGGTAAAACAAATACCAAAATTTCTTTGAAATATTGTTACATTTTTTGAATTTAATAATTATATAAAACATTTTTATTAAAAACAAAATAAGACTGTCTAGTTTATTGACATAGAAAGGAATATCTGAAATATAGCTTCTTCCATGAGTTTAAAACTATGATCAGTCAATAATAAAAGACACCATTTGGTTGGATCTCCCCTAGTTGAAGAAGCAAATTAAGTTCTAGGCCAGAGAGATGATATGATTGGACTTTTAGTTTCACTATTAGCAAGGTCAGAGAAATTCTACTAACATGAAAGGGCATAAAGGATTCTACTAACTGGAAAGGTCATAAAGGATTAGTTGAGAGTTTTCAATCAAACATTGCATGGGGCTTTTGTTCAATGAAATGTGGTTTCAGGAAGTAACGGTAAACGAGTTCCAGGAACTAATGAACCAGGAACCAGAAAAATAAATAGCAGTTATTGGTTCAGTTGCTGGGCATAGGTCACCCACCCAACCTTTCTCTTTGCTTCACTCCCACCCCCACCCATGAGTCTCAGCTATCTCCGCTCAAAATCGGCAGAGTATGCCAACAGCCTAGAAAACTCTAACTAGATAGTTGTCGGTTAACCTGTTCTGCCAACAGCCTAGAAAACTCTAACCAGATAGTTATCTGTTACCCCGTTCTTACATGACGGTGCACATTTCAAACATATCTCTACCTCTTTCTTCTTTCTCCTTGGCTTTTAAGAACATACTATTTTCTGGAATTGGAAAACACTCCTTGACCCCAATTTCTAAAAAGACAGCTATCCCCAGGCAGTATTTTAAACTAGGATAGTCTTTCTCCTCCTCTCTCTATTATAGATATTTGTCTTTCCTTTGGTCAATTTTTGAACCCTGTCCCTGTACCTAGGGCTAGGTCTCTCTAGGTACAGAGTACCTAGAATAATCAAGGCTTCTCGCACATCATCAACCTCAGAATGGAAGCATCCTAAGTCCCTGGACCACTACCTGGAGGAGAGCTGTCCAGACAGCCACCTTGCACAAAGTGACATTAAATTTATACATCAAAGAAAAAAAAAGCTTGAGCCACTAAGATGTCAGGGTTTGTTTGTAAATATTTTGCAGCCTTTCACAAGTAGTACAAATATTCATGCTTATAAAAGACTGGAATTATAGAAAGAAAAACATAAACAGTGGCTACATTTCAGGGTAGGCTTACCAGTGATTCATTCATTCATTCATTTCAACAAAGATTTACTGAGCCCACAGGCATCAGCACTGTGAGAGATGCTGAGATTCGATTTTGAACATAGTATTGTCTTCACCTTAGAGAAGCTCACAGCCCTTTCACATGTCAGAATAAAATGCACATGGGATATTTTTCATATAAAAACTGAAGAAAAATAAAAGAAAAGAAGCCCTACACACCAAAAGGAGAAAATTCTACATCTGTGGCTTGAAGAGCTGGGAATAACTGGGCCTACCTTTGTGTACCTTTGATGATGCATATTCTGTGCAACTTAGTTTGTGCAAGCTAAGATTAAAAATACAGAGGTCCAGGATGTTCTGTCATGATTGGGCAAACTCAGTTGTGAGTATAGTTTGTAAAAAGAGATTTCATTGGATTGCTTAAATGTGTCACCTCTGTTTAGGACTAGATGCTTGTAATCTTTCTGCTCTATTTGCTGCATGAACATTCATTATTTTAGATCAAAGAAAACAGAGGAAGCCACTCACACTTCCCCAGTGTCTCTCTCATTAAAATTAATTATTTTCCCAGTTCAGTCCTCTTTGTTCACAATCGTGTCCAGTGAGAGAAACAGGTCTTAAGAAACCCAATTACGTCTAAGGCAGTTTCAGAATCAGATAAAAGGGTTGGTGGCTGGAGCATAAGAAAAGACTGGCAGGGAATAACTCCACATTTCCAACAACCTGCCCCATTCAGAACTCTCTTTCTCCCTAGGATTAGTTTTGAAAGCACTTTGACTTAAATATAAACATTTTCCAGTTTTAATTTCTAAAACTGAAAAGAATGAATTTCATTCAAAAAGGAATGAAACTGTTTTCTGTATCACTTTATAGCACATGAATTTAATTACTACAACAGTCAATAAAGGAATCACAATTTATTCAGTGAAGTATTTTGGTAATACTGTGCAGCTATGGGTTTCACTTGTTCTATTTAATGAACCTACAAAATACACACAAATGATTCCTTCAAAACAGAGGAATTTGATTCTCAGTTCACTGGGGAATGAATATATTGATTATTATCAATGCATAAACCATGCTCAATTAAATGTTTCAGTGGAAATAATCTTGCAGAAAAGGACTTTTGACAGCATTGCTTAATGTAACTTATTTTAGTTCTCATTTGCTAATAGAAAACAAGAGCTTTGTGTTCCAAAGACAAAAATAATGTGTTTAGAATTTCAAAGGAGTGGTGACAGTGAAAAATTAGTGCTATCTTTCACTTGCAGAACTCATCTTGATAGAAAAGGAAAGAGTCAGCATCACACGAGAATCCAAGGGGACCGAGGAAGGCAGTGGAGAGCCGGTGTTGTCTCCAGCTTCCGCCTTTCATGCTTGTTAGCGAGGTGCTTACTGGTGCCGTTCCTCCATACCTGGAAAACAATAACAAGCTTCTTTCCCTAGGATGCAGGTCTAGTACAGCCCCGATGGTGACTGAGGCCTTGGGAAAGGCTCAGGAGGAATCTTCCCCGGGGAAGGGAGAATGGCCTGGGTCTTGAACTTGACGGATCCTGCCATGCCATGGTCAGGCAGCTGGGCAAGACCTCAGGACACTGGGGAGTGAGGGCGGGTAGTGGGAGGACAGGACTCTCCAATGCTGCTGAAAGCAGAAGCAGCGCAGCATGACTGTTAGCAAGCCAAAGCCAGAGGGTTGTTGCTTTTCTTTTTTACTTTTCATGACAAGTATTGCCTCATTTTTGCTATACAATATCGTACGTTCATTGTAGAAAATGTAGATCACCTGGACTAAGCAGAATAAAGAAAATCTTAAAATGTGTACATTCCTATCACTTGAAAGAAATAATCATTGTTAATATTTGTGAGTCTGTTATTCTCGATTTTTTCTATATATTTCCTACTTTATAAAAGATATACATTTTGAACATTATTTTTAATTTAATTTTGAAATTCAGGAGTATTTCAACCACATCTTTCTCTATTGCTATGAGCACATCTATATATAACTTTTAATTGCTGCATGTTGTTGTGTTGCATAGCTATAACCTAATTTATTGAAACTAGACTATTGACATTAGGTTGTTCTCATTTTATTCTATTACATGCCATCCATCTTAAAAATGCTTGCTTTCCTATCTTTGTGCATTTGTTCAGTTCTTTACTTGGGATAAGGCAGAAAATGGTAACTGATATATCAAAAAACACACATTATTTTGCATGCTTTTGATACAAATTGTTGAATTATCCCCTGGGGTTAGCAGCCTCTAAAATGGACCCTAGTGATCATTCTTTCTGGTATTTATGCCCTCAAATGTACGGGTCAAGACCTGCTACCAGTCCTGGAAAGTAGATCTTCCTCTAGATGAGCTTTCAGGTGAATGTGGCCCTCACCAACTCCTTGACTCTAGCCTTGTAAAAGACCCTAAGCCCAAGGACCTAGCTAGGCTACACCAGATTCACAAGTTACATACCCACGGAACTTGTAAGACAATAAATGTTTCTTGCTTTAACCTGGCATAAACATAAGCCCTTAAAAGACTACCCTAGCTGTATCTCTCCAAAAGATTATCCTAATTTAGAATCTCTTCAGTAGTGGACATATGAGTGCACCTTTTCCACAGACTCAACACTGTGCCTTTTAATCTTTGCCAGACTGTTTGCATGTCTTTTATTATTACCAAAGTATTTATTTTTATTGAATCACCCATCCTTAGCCTTTGCCCATTTTCCTATGAGGGATTTGTCCTTTTTCTTACAATTATAAAGGATGCTTTTTATATTAGAGTTATTGAAAACTCCCATTCCACCTCCCTATGTACACATACACTAGTTTTCTGTATTTCTACTTTTATTTGATATTTTTGTTGCAATCTTTTCCAATCTGATTGGTACAAATAATAGCTCATATTGTTTTCATTTGCATATCTTTATTCCACATATTAATGTGGTCAAACTTTTGCACAGTAGATTTTGTTCTTCCTGTCTTTGATATTATACTTTTAATCCTTCCTTGCTTCTAAAAATACATTTGTATTATCTTATATTTTCTTCTAGTACTTTTATAATTTATACATTAAAAATCTTAAATATTTCAAGAATTTAATTTGGTATAAAGTGTAATGTTCTATTTTAGCTTTTCCCCATGATAATTAACCAGTTGACCTAATACCATTTATTTAATAATTCTCTTTCCAATCATTTTAAGTACCAAGGAATTATAATCTGCTTTTATACTTCACAGGGCAAATTTGCTATTACTATTTTCTGTGAAACTTTTCTTAGATATTTTCATAAATTTATTCTTATAGATCATTTTTAAAGTATTTTATAATGACCTTAATATAGAATTAACATCTTATAAGAGTAACAATTCCTTTCCAGAAGTATAGAATTAACTCCATTTACGCAGTCTGTTCTTTATGTACTACAGCTGAATGTTAGGATTTGCTTTAAAAAGATCTTGCACATTTCATTTTTATTTCTTTCTCATGATTTTCTGTTGTTTAAGTTACTATTATTGTGGTAGTGGTGGTTGCTCTGCGGATGGATTTTAAGCTCCACAAGGTGAGGATATAGTTGGTTTTGCTCATCATTGTATTCCCAGTACCTAATATTTTCCTTGACTCATAGAAAGCTTACCATCTACTTCTGGAATGAACACATGAACAAACAAGGGAGAAAGTAACCAATATTCCATTATGCTTTCTAACAGGTTATTGATAACATTTAGGAAAGCAAAAGGAATAGAAACAATTGCATACATAATACAACTTTGTTGCACATCTAAAGTATCATTAATAAGTCTATGATTTGAGGAAAAAATAATTAAAGCTTACATAAAAGGAAAAATCAATACAACCCTATGATATGAAGAACACTTTCAAATCAGAGAAGATAACACAGGAAAAAGTGGACAAAGGACATTAAAAGATAATTCATAAAAGAAGAAATGCATATGGACAATAGCTATATCAGAAGAAAATAAAGATATGCAAACAGAAACGATATGAGTTAGTAGTAAGTTGGCACAGAAGTAATTGTGGTTTTCCCCATTAAAAGTAATGGCAAAAACTGCAGTTACTTTTGCACCAACCTAATATTTATACCAATCAGATGGACAAAGATTTTAAAGTTAGATAAAAACTATTATTGTCACAGATAAAGAAACAGGTAGTTTCTTGTGTTCTCAGCAAGTAGGCTTTTAACTGGGACACTACATATGGAGGGCAATCTAAAAATATATATCAAAATTCAAACTGAGCTAATTAGTTGATGCAGCCATTCCTCTTCCAGTAACTTCATCTTAATTTCATATTCATCTTAATTTAAATCTTTAGTCTTAAAATCATTACATAGGAATGTACATTTCAAAGAAATTAATAAAACTATTCATTAGGGAACCATCTGCTTGTATAAATCATCTTGGATTGTTTTCATGTGAATCTGTGTCATCATGAAGTTTTCCCTCCTTTCTCTTCTATGCCTTTCTCTTCTTCTCTTCCCCTATTTCCCCATTTTCCTTTGGACACAAATAAAATGAATGTTAATTACAAACACCAGTAAAGAGTCATTGAGAATGATGAAGAGTTAGTTACTATTTGTATGCCCAGAAATGTCAATTCCTTTAATCATGATACTACTGTTAATAATTCATGTTTATGTTTCCGCTTTTTGTAGGAAAATTGAATTTATTGTACGCTTGTCATTACGATTTCTGCACATATGAGACTTCTTCATTCAGAACTTAAGCTAGAACCCAAGCTGTGGATTGCCTTGGTGGCAGTGTCCGGTCTTACACAGAGCAGGCAGCAAGAAACAAACATCCCTGAATCCAAAACAAGTGTGGAACCTGTACACATCTCATGATCTCTTCTGACTTTGAAACTGCAACAGCTGATTTTCTAATGTTTTCCTTTAGCTGTAGCAAGAGACCCTGGGTGTTTCAGATGCAAGAGCACTCCCTATTCTGTGTGGAATGAGGGATGGTAGGATGCTCAAAGGATGAGCCTTATCTTGTCCTGCCTAGAAGAATTATCCTTATCTTGCCCTCCCTAGAGAAGATGCCAACTTAAAAAGTGACTTGACTTGAAACGAATTCAACTCATTTATTCAAGGGAAATAATTAACCAGTCCCACAGAAAGGAGCAAACAGCATCGTACCTTCCAGTCACTCCTCCCTCACCTCATGCAGTGAGTGGCCCTCAGCTGTGGCACTGCTGCCATCTCTGATACTGTCAGCAATTGTCCCTTTGCAGAGGGTCATTTCTAATTTGGCCCTTCTAATCTGAACCATGTCCCAAAACAGATGCCATACAGATGCTGGGGATTATTTTTAGCTAGTCTGTTTTTAATCAGGGATATGGAATCTTGATCATTGATTTCATGTTGTTTTCTCCTCTTCCTCTGCAATAGGATTTCTCAACCTCAGCACCATTGACATTTGTGGCCATACAGTTTTTTGCTATGGAGGGCTGTGGTGAACACTGTCGGATGTTTAGCAGCATACTTGGTCTCTACCCTCCAGATGGTATTAGCATTTTCTTTTCCCCAACTGTGACAACCAAAAATAAGTCCAGACATTGCAAAGTGTCCCCCGGAGGCAAAAGCACCTCTAGCTAAAACCATGGCTTCATGACCAAAATGACTTTTGAACACATTTACGTGCATTGCATATGCTAGGCATTTGCAGGAAGGAACGATGGGTGGGTGGAAAGAAGGAAGGAAAGGAGGAAGGGAAGAGAGAAAGAGAGACGGGGTGGGATGTAGGGAGGGAGAAATGAAGAGAGAGAGAGAGAGACAGAGAGAGAGAGAGAGAGTGCTAGTGCAATATCTCGAGGCACCCGCATTTCAAACAAGATACTACACAGACAAAAATACAGTAAAAGCTTAATACTATGGAATTGCCTTTCACATTCAAAAGAAAACAAAGGTCAACTTTCCACTCCTCTTTATCCAAAAGAAAGTTAACTTTTAAATTAATATCTTTCACATGAGCCCTAGTTGAGACACTGACATCACTTCCAGATTCCATTAAACTTGCACATTGGTTTAAAAATGCACAACCACAAGTCGAGGGGACCAGGTGTCCAATTCTGGTAATGTCACTAATGCAACGACTTTAAAAAAACCAATCAACATTTTGAACTTCTGTGTCCTCTAAAAGATCATGCATCTCCCAGGACTCCCGCTTAGGGAAGCATTTTCAAATGAATCAGGTGCTATCCAAATGGTAGGGAAGATAAAACTATCTATCCTATGTGTACATCTCAGATTATCTTCTCAAGGGAATGATGCTTTCATTTACTTCTTTTTGACTTTCTATTAGCTTAGAACATATATAAAATGAGAAGGATCTCATTTTATTTGAGAGCATAGAAGGAAGGAAGACACTTTTTCAAGTGGTCTTAAGAGCCAAAACAGAAGGCCTCTGAGTCAGAGTGGGATGACACAGTAGGCTGTGAAGCTAGTGCACGATGGAATTGTCCCACTGACTCCACTCTGTTTGGTCTAGAACTGGTGGTCATAGGCACCCAGAGGCCCCTAGTGGAGACCTACTTAGAGGATGATAGAGTTGAGGTACTCTCTGTTGAACAGGGCCTTGGCATTGAATGGCCCTGTGCTTGGCATAATACTCTGTGGGTGTTACTTTGAAAGACTTTTTTAGCAGGAGGCTCTCTGAGATTTTTTTTTTTTTTTTTTTTTTTTTTTTTTTTTTTTTTCAGTGGGCCACACAAATTATTTAGCCAGCCCTGCCAAAGAAGAATGTTTTCTTAGGGGTACTTGAAAACCAAAATGAGCTCATTCACTTCACTTGAAATTGTCCCTCCATCTTTCCCTTGACAATAACCATTCCTATTTCTGAGGCTCCTTGAACACCAATCGTAGTAACTACAGGTACATCTACTGGGTACTTAGCATGTGCCAGGCACTGTACTAAGCACTTTATACATTCATTACAAATTTGTTCATCTTCACATCTCCACAAATTGCTGCTCCTCCATTTTACAGATAGGGGAAGTCAAGGAAGGTGCCCGAGGTCACACAGCTATGAAGTGGTGGAGCCAGCCTCCAACTCCCACATCTGCCCCACAGTCTGTGCATCTGTTCACATGATTCTGCCTCCACAGACACCTCCCTGGAGGCCTAAATGTATAAAATCCATACTTCTGGCACCATATTACCTATCTGTGTTAGGCCACTCTTGAATTGCTATGAAGAAATACCTGAGACTGGGTAATTTCTAAGAAAAGAGTTTTAATTGGCTTGTGGTTCTACAGGCTGTAGGAGGCATGTTGCTCCTGTACATGAGGCATGCTGTACAGGAGGCATGCTGCTGTCATCTGCTTCTGGGAAGGCCTCAGGAAGCTTACAATCATGGTGGGAGGTGAAAGGGAAGCAGGTATCTCATATGGCAGCAGCAGAAACAAGACAGAGAGAGTGTGGAAAGAGGTACCACATACTTGTAAACCACCAGATCTCCTGTGAACTCAGAGTGAAAGTTCACTTACCACCAAGGGGATGGCCCAAGTCATTCATGAGGGATCCTCCCCTACGATCCAAACACCTCCCACTGGGCCCCATCACCACCACTGGGGATTACAATTCAACATTAGATTTGGGTGGGTACAAATAGCCACCACATTATATCACGATCGCTTAAATGTAGCTAGTGAAGGGCAAGCTTGTGGGCCAAATATCCTGGCTATCCTTGCCTCCTTCACCCTTTTTCTCCCATCTCACATTCAATTCCTCACATATTCTGTGAGCTCTATTCCTGAAATGCTTCCAGAGTTTGATTCCTCATCACCTTCACCACTGTCCACTCTGTCCAAGCCACCACCGTTCCTTCCATGGGTAACATCTGTTCTTGTGGCATTCTGGAGCACCTTTAAAACCGAAGTGTAATCTGTCTCTCCTCTTTCCAACGGCACCTCTGTCACTCAAAATGGAAGCCTTATTGTATGCAGCTGCATGGCCCTACAGAACATAGCCTCATCCCTATCACAGTCCACCTAGCTTACTCCACTCTTATCTCATTGGCCTTGTAGTGGCTCCTCAGAACAAAACAAAAGCACCGGAAACTTTCTTCTCCCATGTATCATGCAGGGCACTCAATCTCTTCCTTCATGCATGTCTCTGTTCAGAGGTCCTCTTACAACGAAGGCCTTTTCAGATAATGCATCAAAAGCAGAGCCCCTCTCCTGCCCTACTTTGTCTCCCTACACTGCTCCCTCTCCTTAGCACCTAGGTTATGTTCATGAATCAAAGACTGATTCTGTGTATTGACCCCTACCTTATTTATTTCCTCACTGCAGGTTACAATTGTCAGCTGAAAAGCCTGCTGATGCCAAATGCAAATTTTTACCCATCCAGTTATTTAAAAAATAGCACAAACAAGCAGATTTTTAGCCATTTGGAGCCTGTCTACATTACGTATCCTATGACACCTCACCCAACAGCTGTTGCTCATTGACCAGATGGGACCTTGTACTTACAAGGTCCTGAACATTGTGGCCCTTCTGAGCTCTCTGACCCAGGCTGTCTGCTGTATTCCTGAGTAACATCACTTGATCCTCTAAGCCCCCTCTCTAGTCCCCCTCTCTCTTGATTTTCCCCTTGCTCTTCTCCCCTTCTAAACAGTGGCCCCCTTGCCCTAAACCTCTGGATGGTCTCACACTATGAGGGATATCCTCTTTCATGCAACCCCATCCAAGAGCCATTCAATAAAGCATGTGGTATGTTACTGCCCCCTGTGCTCACATCTTTTTCCTTGTTCAGTCCCCAAATCCCTCCAACTCAACTCCTACAACATAGCACCCTTATGTATTTTCTGTCTCCCCTCAAGGTCAGTCTCAAATAGTAGGAATTTTGTTTTGTTCACTGATGCATCTCCAATCCCCGGAACATGATTCCATGTTGCTAGTAAACACCTGATATATACATAGGTAATAGGTATCAAATACATACATGTGTATTTGTTGTAGTAGCAAATGAGTGAATGAATCATTGCTGCATCACTGTTCTTCATTTCTTTCACTCAGTCCCATTCTTTTACACTTCATCATTACCTTCCAATAATTTTTTCTCTTCCACAAGATAGCAAACATTATATAGCCAGCATTATAGTGGAGAAAGATAAGGAACGTACAGTAAGGAAGTAAAGAAGCCACTCCCAGATAAGGGAATCTAGACCGAAGTCTCACTACATACAGCTCTTGGGTTGAGATTTTCATCCTCCTTCTTGCCACTACCAACAACCCTTCTTTCAAATCAAGAGTTGATAGAAGAGAAATGGAGGCTGGTACCTCACAAACCATGTTGTTCAAATTCTGCTACACCTCTGTGGGCTTCAACTTCAACACTGCCATGCTGCCTCTCACTAAGATTTAAAGAGATATAGACAGGCTTCACCCTCTTAGAGGAGAACAGAATAACCCACCTCTTATGAGAGAAATCAGTGTGCTGGCAGAGAATGTAAGGTTCCTATCATGCATGGGTACAATTTTGTTTGCCCTATAATATTTGCTAGCAGGCGTTCATGCATCCCTAACTGCTTGAGGAAGAATGCTGAATTCCACTGGGCATTTGTTGGTAATGCAGGAGAGATGCAGCTTAGCCCTTTCCTATACTACTCAGTAGGAGCTGAACCCCCATGCAGAAGAGCGCAGTTGTGGCTGTGGTTGACTTGAGTATGCACCATGCTTGAGTCCACTCCCCATTTTCAATCATTCACTCGCAAGGTCACACTCTTGCCTTTATCATCACTTTGAACTATGCCACCAGTGACATCTTAAATTCTACCAGAGATACCCAATGTTTATACACAGCATCCCCAACTCTCACAACTCCTACTCAGCCTCCTTTCTTCCTTGTCAGGACCTCCCAGTTCTGTCTGCCCTCCTGGACCACAGAATCACTCCCTTGAACCACAACTATCAGCACTTTCTTCCCTGGTTACCCCTCTGCCACACCCATGCTTCCACGGCCTCACCCAAATCACCTCATGCTTTTTCTATTTTTGCTGCAGCATCCCATGTACTCTGGGAGCAACATGGATATGCCAGCCACACTCCTGCTTCATAGCCTTTACGCTGGCTGTTCTCTCCGCCAGATTACTTGTCCTCCATAGCAACGTGGCCAGCTTCCTTCAAGTCTTTGAGGTCAATGAGAGCGTCCCTGAACACCTTATTTAAATTCTAAGTCACGACTCCCTCACAACTTCTGATTTCCACTGTCCTGATGTGTCTATTTCCACATAGTGTATCACCTTCCAGCATTTCGTTTTGCTTACTAATTAATCGTGCTTCCTCCCGATCTTCAGTCCTCCTCTCCTTCTCGTATTTAGGAAATACTGGAATATTTCCCAGAGGCAAGGAATTTTTTCTATTTTGTTCACCGATGTATTCTCGCCTCTTGAAACAATGTCGGCAAATAGCAGATGTTCAATAAATATCTCTCAAATACATAAATGAGTGAATGATTGGTTTCCAACAACCCATAGGCCCTTGTACAAGGCTCAGCCACCTGGCCTCTCCCTCTGCAGTTCTCTTCACCACCACACATGGGCTTTGCCCTTCATATTCTCCTTCTTATTTTCACATATGACTTTTGTATCTATCTCATAATGAAAATAGGGAGGAAAACTGGCTGCAGGCCTTCTAAGTTCCCTTCCCTCGAGAAGCATTTTTATTTCTACCCACCCAATCTCCCTCTGCTCTGTCTCGGCAGTAGAGGTATGGGGCCTACCTTTCAAAGTCTGGCCCTTCCATCTGTGCTTCTGATCATCTACCCTCCTATTTTTTTTTTTTAGGAGGGAGGGTGCTAGGTCCATTTTCTGGTAAACTGGTAGGGTTCACACCCTGAAGGAAGCACCATGCGTTCTGTGAGAAGAAATAGAGGATATTCCGCACTCTAGGGCTAGAGGGAAAAGCGCTAGAGAGGCAGGAGTTAGAGCTAAGGCGGACCAGAGTACCTGCAGCCTAGCGAGGGCCCCTTTGCACCCAGCCGTGGAGATTCTGAAAGTGTGCTGGGGAGGGCGCGAAGGTTGGAAGGTTCGGGTCGCTGACTCCCGGGAGCTCAGGCCTAGGAAGAGAGGGCAGTGTCAGGACAGGGCAGAAAGCTCTGAAAGGAGTAAACCACGGCGAGACTCCAGAAGAAGCAGGACTGCAGAACTCCAAACATGTTTTCTTCCTATGGCGCCAGCAGCGCTAGAGCTGGGGTCCAGGTGGAGCCCCCTAGCAACCTCACAGGAGTGTGCTCTTCCTACCTAGCCCCAGCGGCCCCGACTTTCCATGGTCGGGAAGACCAGCGGCCGCCAAAGACTCAGTGCCACCTTGTGGCCACAACAGCAACTGCAGCCGCGGAGCCCGGCGTGTGCGGCTCCCTGTCCCTCCTCCGCGCATGCTCAGGATCCGGTAACCCTGGATTTGGGAAATCCCCTGAGTACTCAGTTTGATCGCAAAGAGATAGAGAATGGAAGGGGAGAACCTGGGAAGGGATAAAGACATTATTGTAATAACGAAATGGAGACTCCAGCTATTCTGAATATTAAAGGAGATGTGATATTTTACACCTGGCATCCTAGTGAAAAATGAAATCGATTCATAGTTCATTCTCTCTTGGGCTTTTTGTTTCTCGTTTCTATCTCCCCCACCATGAACGTCCTTCCGTCTCCCCCACCATGAACGTCAGCCAGTTCCCTTTCTAAGAAAAAGAAAAAAGAAACAAATGTTACTGAAACTGCTACCCCCTGAGATCAGTCTTGTCTCCTTTTTCCTCTTTTTAAAAATTGTGGTAAAATACCCATAACAGGGAATTCACCATTTTAACGATTTTTAACAGTGTAAAGCTCAGTGGTGTTAAGTACATTTACATTTTTGTGCAACCATCGCCACTGTCCGTCTCCAGAACTTTTTTGTCTTCCCAAACTGCAACCCTGAACCCATGAAACACTAACTCCCCATTCCCTCCTGCCCTCAACCTCTTGCAACCACCGGGCCACTTTCTGCCTCTCTGGCGAGTTCACTACCCATCAACCGAGGCTTTGCTGAGAAGCCAAGATAGTGACACATGTTCGCCCACTCCAATCTATGTTTGTTTCTAAGTGGTGGTAGGCTTTCTAGGTTATCTTTATTTCTTTATTAAACTTCTCTGTGTTTTCTTTCTTTTTTCCAATAAAATTGCTATTTTTATTTTTAAAAACACGGGTAATCTTTTGAAGAAAGAGATGGGTAGATGTTTAGTAAGCAGATGTCTGGGTGGGTGGGGAAGGGCATTCCAGGCAAAGGGAGCAGGAAGCACAGAGGGCTGGAGGGGGCATGAGGAGGGTGGCGTCTTGGTGAAGGGCAGCTTGGTCAACATGTCTAGAGTTTGGGGATTACAATGAGGAAAGAGGAATCGAGATACCAGGCTGCCTGCAAAGTGGGCAGAAGTAAGATCTGAAAGGCTTTGTTTGACACGTTAAGTAGTTGGCCTTTTTAGGCAATAGGAGAAAAAGGATTTTAAACAGAGGAGACCCTTGAGCAAAGACTGCTTTAGAAATGAGACTCCAGTATATGGACTGTAGTGAATGGATGGAGAAGGAGAGGGAGATGAGAGTGGATGCAAGTTAGGAGACTACCGCAATAGCCAAGGGGAGGAGTGCTGAGGGCCTGAGACAGGGAGAGGCAGAGAGAAGTAAATGATTAGGAGAGGCATTAAGAAAGGGAATTGATGGGACCAAGCAACTGCTAATCTATTAGGGAGGGAGAAGGAGAGGTATTTGGCTGGAGTGACTGAGTGGATGGTGGTGTCAGGCACTGAGTTAGAGAATGGAAAAGGAGAAGCAGATTTGGGGGAAAAGTCCATGAGTACACTTTGGGACATGTTGAGTTCTGGGTTCCTGGGGGTCACCCAAGAGAAGAATCATTAGGGACAGTGATTATATTTGCAGGTGGAAAGCTCATGAGGGATCTCTAGGCTAAAGATATAAATAAGGAGTCAAGAACATATGGATGGTGGCTGAAGCCATGAGAGTGAATGGGGCTAGCAGGAAGAAAGCCCATGTGTACAGAGGAGAGAAGAGACCTCAGAGCAAAGCTCCAGGGTGTCTATTAAAGGTCTTTAGTTACAAGTAAAAGAAACCAGATGTAGTAACTGTAAACACTGTATAAAAAATAACTTTTTGGAAACCTGCTGCAAAGGTCACAGAGTAAACAGCGGAGTACTCAGGCCTCGAGAGGACAGAGGAAGGGAGCTCCAGGGTCTCCGGGGAGAATTTGTGACTTGCCATCTAGGCTGCTACCATCGGCTGACCCACTTACAGCTGCTCCTCACCCCCACGTGTCTGCACTCCGGACTTACATTCCATGGAATGATCATCCGATTTTCCCTGCCTGTGTTACGTTCCCCAGCCTGAAGTGAAGGGATCAGGATCTTGTACCAATTCCCCACCAAAACCCCAGGAATTTTGAGTGAAGCCAGAGAAGGCAACTAAGAAACAACATCTGGAGATGGAGAGGACCCAGGAGACAGCGGTAGTCTTGAAGCCTGGGAAGGAATTTTCGAGGGATATGTTGTATCAAGCGCCACGCACGGGGCTACATTGAGCAAGATGAAGGGTAAAATAATAAATTAATCTGGCAACTAGGAAAGCATTGATAAGTTTTTCCCTAGCATGTATGGGTAGTACAAGGGATGGAGTGGGTTGAAGAGTGAAAGGAAAGAAAATAAATAGACTGAGTGTTCACCACTTTACCAGGGAGCCTGGTGGTCTCATGGGAGGAAAAAAAGATGGTAGCTACAAAGGCCTATATAGTAAGGACAAAGATTTGTTAGTGGCAGTGATGTGAACATATTTCTAGCTTATAGGGAAGGTACCAACTGGAGGAAGATGTGGAAAATAGAGGAAAGCAGTCAAGAGAGGACTCCTGGCTTCCGTGAGGTGCCAGGGAGACGCAGATCGTAGGTTACTTTAAATCAGGCATATTTTCCTCTAAGATTGGACAGAGAGAGGAGAGGATGAATAGTTATAAACAAGTGTGTTGTCATCCCATTTTTTTTTAATGTACCTGTGTGTGCCTGTACACAGAAACCACTATTATCAGAAACATTTCTGTATTTATTGTCACGTGACTAGATGTTACAAGGCGTTTTAAGGCAGTTCATTTCTGGGCCTGACTCCCTCAGTTTTCTTTCTTGAGTCAGACCCATAGTCATCTGTACAAGTGGCAAGGTGACAAGTAGTTTAGAGAAAAAATGTTCTATTTTAATGTCTGTTTCGAAGTTATGTACTCTTTCATCATGACTATGTTTCAGAGAAACATATTCAGGCATTGTGTGACCTGCTAGTAAGTTTAACAAAAACATTAAGGGAAGTATAACAGTCTAGGAAGTCAGTTATTATTAAGACAATGTAGAAAAAAATAAATGAAACTTTCAGAATAGACCGTCTAGGGAGTGATCATGGGGAGAGTTTGCCTAAGTAAGGAATGGAAGCTTTTGAGCCCAAGAAGGTCAAGGAAAGTTTAAGGCCAGGTTTTAGGAGATTGCCCATGGCAGCGTATCACAGATGCCCACAGGGTTCAAGCAGATTCTACAAATGCAGGAGGCAGCTGTGCCTTGTCTTCCACAGCATGTGGTGGGGACCACACAGAAAAGACTAACGTCCAATGTTTATGACCCAGAGAGAGTATGGGCTCAGTGTGGCCAGAGCTTCCAGGTTTTCAAGAAAAGCCAGATATTTGTATTTTATGCAAAAATCTCTTAATTTCTTTTTTAACAAATTATAAGTTCATTTTTAAAAATTATTCTTAAATGCTTTTTAAAAAATCATTCTACAAGCCAAACTAACAACTAGTGTGCAGGATTTGGCTCTTGAACCACCTATTTCCAACCTCGATTCTATATAGCTCTTCCTCATATTATAAATAGTGTGCTAGGATCTGAATGTTGTGTTTCTTCAAAATTCATATGTCCAAATTCTAACCCCCAGGTGATGGTATTAGGAAGTGGGGCCTTTGGGAGGTGATTAGGTCATGAGGCCGTGGAGCCCTAATGAATGGGGTTGGTCCCCAAATAAAAGAATCCCAGAGAGCTGCCTTGCCCCTTCCACTGTGTGAGAACACAGGGAGAAGGCACCGTCTAGGAATCTGCTGATGGGCCCTGACCAGACACTAAGTCTGCCAGTTTGTTGGTCGTGGACTTCCCAGTCTTCAGAACCGTGAGAAATGAATTTTTGCAACTAGCAAATGACACCTTCCTATGCAACCAGACTATGGCATTTTGGAATAGCAGCTCAAATGGACTAAGACATGAGTTTTTGGGGTTTTTTAATTGATTTGTTCATTTTTAGAGACAGGGTCTTGCTCTGTCACTCAGGCTGGAGTGCAGTGGTATGATCATAGCTCATTGCAGCCTGCAACTCCTGGACTCAAGTGATCTCACCTCAGTCTCCCAGGTAGCTGGAACTGCAGGCAAGTGCTGCCATGCCTGGCTAAGTTTCTTTTATTTTCTGTAGAGATAGGGTCAAGTCGTATTGCTGAGGCTGTTCTCTAACTCATGGCCTCAAGCAATCATCCCACCTTGGCGTCCCAAAGTGCTGGGATTACAGGTGCAAGCCATCGTGCTCAAACATAGAAGATATTTTTTTCTCCCACTTATATCCTGCCCTTGAGAGAAACCTACTGCTTGCTCTTGCATTTGCCTCAACCTGGATTCCTTTCTTTCTTAACGTAAGCCTTGGTTTAAATGGCATCTTCATGTCTAGTCTTTCTCTTGAGGGTTCCCAAACCCAACAACCATAACAAAACATGGATTGTTGTTTTTATTGTTTTTTTAAAATAATGTTTATGACTTTTACTGCTAAGCACTTTACATCCACTACTCTACAATTTTGACATCTATATCGCCCAGGGTTCAACCAGAAATGCACAACTAACAGGAGATAATATATACATAGATAAATATGGATATAGATTTACTACAAAGAATAGGCTTACACAATTGAGGAACTGGATAAGCAAATCCAAAATCCACAGGGCAGGCCATCAGGAGCTCCCCTGCAGAGGCTGAAGCTGCTGTCCATAGGTGGATGTTTTCTTTTTCAGGGAAGTCTCAGCCCTGGTTTTAAGGCCTTTCAACTGATTGAATCAGACCCACCCAGACTATTTAGAATGCTCTCCCTTATTTAAAGTCAACTGATTATGGACTCACATTTACAAAGCACAATTTCCATAACACCTAGATTATCGTTAGGTTGAACAGCTGGAACCATAGCTTAACCAAGTTAACATATCCAAAAAAAAAAAAAACCATCACAAATACATTCTAAATATTTCACATACTCTAAATATTATCCTATTTTAGCCACAACACTCTTTTGAGGTTCTATGATTATGCCTTTTTCGTAGATGAGGAAATTGAAACTTAGGATGTAGTAGATAACTTCTCCAGTGTTTTGCAGCTAGTAAATGGAGGTGAGGTTTGACCTAGATAATCAGACTCCTGAACCAACCAGCTGAGCCAATTTGCCCTGCTGCCTCCTTGGAGCAGAATAGGATTAAGTGCCTTAAAAGTTAGAGACCAGCTGTGCTCACTTTTGTATTCTTAGCACCTAGCCTGGCATATAATAGGGACTCAATTGTTGAATTAGCTAGTTAATGTATAAGATTTAAAATATTCTATGTTTTCTCAAGGAAAGATCAATGAAATCCATTTAGTGAGTTCTTCAAACTGAAAATACCTGAAAACAATTTTCTTAATTTCTATTTAAGTGTTCTTTGGTTATCTAAAGGAATTAAGCAGATACTTAGTTCAGAGCTGAAGATATTAAGTAAAATAGCTCAAGCTAGATTTTGTTTCTAAATTGGCCATTTTCCACAATGTGGCTTTATACCTTTATACATGATATGAAGCCAAATTTCATATTTAATTAAAATTCAATATCTTTATGAAAATACAGGAACTATTTTCTTTACGAATTCTTTCTTGGCAAACTAGATAGAATGTGTTTGGATTTGCTTGATGACAAAAGCAAAATTGGGAGTTTTCCATATTTAACTATTTACTAATTATGGTATTAAAAAATATATTTGGTCTTTGTCCCTGGTTCCTAAAACCCTTGGAATCTTTGGAGTGATAAGTGTCTATTGCACGTTAATGAGATCACTGCTGTCTAGAGGCTCTTAGGTAGCTTCAGAATGGGGACTGGTCATCCGAAAGAGCAAACCTTGAAAAGAAGCTTGGTACTTTCAGCCCTACCCTCCAACCACTGGGGAGGGAAGAGGGACTGGAGATCAGGTTAATCACCAGAGGCCTGAGATTCAATCAATCATGTAATGAAGTCTCCAAAAAACCCCTAAATGAATAGTTCAGAGGTCTACCAGGTTGGTGAACACATTGAGGCGCTAGGAAGGTTGTGCTACCCCCACCCACTCCATATTTTGCCCTATGTACCTCTTTCATTGGGCTATTCCTGAGTTGTATCCTTTATAACAAAGCAGTAATAGTAAGTAAAGCACTTTTCTGAGTTACGTGACTTGCTCTAGCAAGTTACCGAACTTGAAGGCATAGTGTGGGAACTCCCAGTTTACAGCAGGTCCATCAGGAGTATGGGTAGCCCAAGACTTCTAAAACTGGCATCTGAAGTTGGGGCAGTCATGCAGGACTGAGCCCTTTGACTTGTGGGATCTGACACAAACTCCAGGTAGATAGAGTCGGAACTGAATTGAATTGTTAGACACCCATTTGATGTCAGAGTGTTGTGAGTAAAAACGGCTTCCTAACATTAAATCTAAACATAATTAAATTTCAAAATAAATTCTATGTAGCTCACAAAATTCCTTTCAATTAAGAAAAATAAAAGTATAATGATTTATAATTCTAGAAAATCCAAGTGGAAAAAGACTTCACAAAGTAAGTGAGAAACAGATTATTTTCTTTATGAGGCTTCTTTTCAAACCCAAGGAGAGCTGATGTTCATAAGAATCTAAAATAAATTAGGAAGATTGGAGAAAAATCTAAAAACTCTAGGATTTTAGAACTGGAAAGAGACCTTCAAGACACTCTGGTTCCTTACAGGACATTTGACAGATGAGACCTAGAGGCCCAAGAGGATAAATTAAGCAGACAGCCTGTCAAAAGGCATCGAGTGAGAGCTACTTAAGAGGTATAAATGCACAGCTTTCAGTCCTGCCCTGTAAATCTCCCTGCCCACCTAGGATGGCTCCTAAAAGGAGAAGTTGCTGCAGGCAAGTATCCATTGCTTCTCCCTCATCAACGAATCATTGCTATGGACTCACTTCCAGTTAATCCTTCCTTCCTCCCTCAGATGTCCAGATTTCCTCAGATCTACCCCCAGTCCTCCAGAGACCTCTCCTTCAATTTGGAACTCAGTTTACCTGCTCAACTCTGTTTTATCCTTTGGTTCTTAGGGTTTGATGGAGTTCAGGACATGCTACTATAAAATATAGCACTCGGCATTTGAGAAAACAGCAGAAGCAGGAAGGTCACTCTCACCTTCTACTCCCTCTTCTTCCCTGAGGCAGGTCTTAAGATCCTCATTCGAGAGGTGCCCACCCTATACCCAGAGGAAAGGAATATCCTTATCATGGAAGACACAGATGCCAAAAAGAATCTGAACAAACAGGGCTTGCTAAGTACTTCCCAGTCCATTATAATTAGATCATACTCTTTTGTTCTCCAATCGTCTACTCTTCATCAAACATAAGTATAAAAATACACAGGTTTAACCTTGTCTTGGGATCTTTGTTTCCTTATGAAGGTTCCTATGTCATGTAAAAGTTATGCTAAATAAATGTGTATGCTTTTCTTTTGTTATAGGTATTTCAGCCATAAATTTAGTGATGGGAGAGGAAAAGATATTTTTTCCTTCCCTACATGTTCTTGGTTGTTTTGGATGAGTATTGTCTGCTCTTCCCCATAAACCTCTGCACAAGGCCAGCTTTCATAAGACAGGAGAGTGAAGAATTCAAACCTAGTGCTATATCTCTTACATTTGAACTTAAACTTGCTGAAGATGTCTATTCATAAGATAATGTTCGAGGTTTTTTTTTTTTTTTTTTTTTTCAAGTGAATGGTTATGTTCTCAGTGTCTTATACTCCGAAAGCCACAGAATCCCAGGTTCAGACAAGCCTTTTGGTCAATGTCTTGAACCAATTTTATGACACTTTGATAGTCTCTGTGGATTGGCCAGTTAGTAGTTGCTTAAATAATCCCAGTGCCCAGGGACACCTATTCACCCTTTAAAATTGTGACTCTTAAGAACTTCTTTACATTAAGCTAAAAATCTGTCCCCTGAGGCTGCTGTCCAGGAGCTGACAATGTTCCTGGGCTCCTGAAGAGTAGCCCCCAACCCACGTGCAAAATCCTTTTGCATAGTCTCTTCTTACTAAATCAGAATTTGCTTATATTTGACAGAGCTACTTTAATCATCTTAGCCTATCCTTTGTCAACCTAAATAACAGAGAGAGGCTCTTTAAAAGAAAATGGTGTTTATTTGAGAATAGAGCACTTTAATGGGAATCCATAAGTAACAGTTCTCCAAAGCTCCAATGCTGACTTGGGAGTCTTGTGTTAGTAGTCCTGCAACTCAGCCCTGAGTCAGTCTTCTCTCCGCTCTGACCTTGATGTCCAACAATAGTTGTCCTTCATCCATCTCTCAGAGGTGCTTACCCTTTTACCCTAGATTCTCAGTGCCTGAGCCTTGAATCTGTTACTGCATTTCTAAATAAATGGATTTTTTCAGCTTTTGATTTTTAAATTGAGGTAAAATTCCTTATAAGGTTAACCATTTTAAAGTATACAACTAAGTGCCATTCACTGCATTTACAATGTTGTGCAAACCTCACCTTTATCTAGTTCCAAACCATTCTTACAACCCCAAAAGGAAATCACATACCCATTAAGCACTCTCCATAACCCCCTCACCCTGGACTCCAGAAGCTGCTAATCTGCTTTGTTTATATGAATTTACCCATTCTGGATATTTCATGTAAATAGAATCAAACAATGTGTGAGCTTTTATGACTGGCTTCTTTCACTTGGCACAATATTTTCTAGGTTCATCTACATTGTAGTATGTATTAGTACTTCATTTATTTTTACCCCTTGATATGGTTTGGCTCTGTTTCCCCACCCAAGTCTCATCTTGTAGCTCCCATAATTCTGATAGTTGTGGGAGAGCCCCAGTGGGAGATAATTGAATCATGGGGGTAGGTCTTTCCTGTGCTGTTCTCATGATGGTGAATAAATCTCACAAGATCTGATGGTTTTAAAAATGGGAGTTTCCCTGCACAAGCTCTCTTTGCCTGCTGACATCCATGTAAGATGTGACTTGCTCCTCCTTGCCTTTCACCATGATTGTGAGGCCTCTCCAGCCATGTGGAACTGTAAGTCCATTAAACCCCTTTTTCTTCTCAGTCTCTGGTATGTCTTTATCACCAGCATGAAAACAGACTAATACACTGCTGAATTCTATTGTATGTATATGCAACATTTTGTTTATCCTTTCCTCAACTGATAGACATTATTTGTTTCCACCTTTTGGCTATTGTGAATAGTGCTGCTGTCATGAACATCTGTATACACGTATTTGTTTGAATACTTGTCCTCAATTATTTTGGGCATACTTAAAAGTGGAATTACTGGGTTATATGATAACTCTACATTTAACTTTTAAACCTTTAAATTATTTTCCACAGTGGCTACACCATTTTAAATTCTAACAAGCAATGTATGAGGGTCTCAATTTCATCACATCCTCACCAACACTTACTTTCCCTTTTTAAAAATTATAGCCAAACTACTCGATGTGAAGTGATAGCTCATTGTGGTTTTGATTTGCATTTCTCTAATGACTAACCATGTTGAACTTTTAAAAATATTTGTTGGCTATTTATATATCTTCTTTGAACCAATATCTGTTCTAAAGTCTTGAGACCATTTTTAAATTGTGTTGTTTGTCTTTTGGTTGTTTAGTTATATTTTGTATTCTGGATATGAATACTTTATTTATTCTGAATATTCAACCCTTCTCACATACATGACTTGCAAACAAAATTTCTTCCATGTCTTTTCACTTTCTTGATAGTGTCTTTTGATGCACAAAAGTCTTTAATTTTGATGAAGTTCAATTTATCTATTTTTGTTGTTTTTGCCTGTGATTTTGGTGCCATATCTAAGCATCTATTGCCAAATGCAAACTCACGTTTTTCTGTATGAGTTGTATAGTTGTACCTCTTTCATTTAGGTCTTTGATCAATTTTGGGTTAATTTTTGTATATGGTGGGAGGAAAGGGTTCAACTTCAGTGTTTCACTTGTGGCTATCCAATGTGCCCTAGCACCATTTGTGAAGGAAATTATTCCTTTTCCAGTAAGTGGTTGTAATAGTCCATTCTCATACTGCTATGAAGAAATACCCAAGACTGGGTAATTTATGAAGAAAAAGAGGTTTAATGGACTTCAATTTCACATGGCTGGGGAGACCTCACAATCATGGCAGAAGGTGAGGGAGGAGCAAAGGCATGGCACGTCTTACATGATGGCAGACAAGAGGGCATGTGCAGGGGAACTGCCCTTTATAAAACCACCAGATCTCAGGTCTGGCACAGTGGCTCATGCCTGTAATTCCAGCATTTTGGGAGGCTGAGGCGGACAGATCGCACGAGGTCAGGAGTTCAAGACCAGCCTGGCCAATGTGGTAAAACCTCATCACTACAAAAAATACAAGAATTAGCCAGGCGTAGTGGTGCATGCCTGTAATCCCAGCTACTTGGGAGGCTGAGGTAGGAGAATCACTTGAACCTGGGAGGCAGAGGTTGCAGTGAGCCAAGATCACACCACTACACTCCAGCCTGGGCTATAGAGCAAGACTCCATCAAGAAAAAAAAAGAAAAATCAGATTTCATGAGACTTATTTACAATTACAAGAACAGCACAGGAAAAATCTGCCCCCATGATTCAATTACCTCCCACCAGGTCCTCCCATGACACATGGGGATTATGGGCTCTACAATTCAAGATGAAATTTGGGCGGGGACACAGCCAAACTGTATCAGTGGTCTTGGCACTCTTGTTGAAAATCAATCTACCATACAAGTATGGATTTGCTTCCATAGGTCTTGGCACTCCTGTTGAAAATCAGTCTACCATACAAGTATGGATTTATTTCCATACAGTATGGTAGATTGATTTCCATATGGTAATCTACCATTTCATATGGTATGGTAGATTGATTTCCATACAGTAATCTACCTTTCCATACAGTATGGTAGATTGATTTTCAACAAGAGTGCCAAGACCACTGATACAGTTTGGCTGTGTCCCCACTCAATTCTTTTAATTCTATTCAGTTGATATGTATTTCTGTTTTTATGGTGGTAATATATTATTTCAATTACTTTAACTTTGTGGTAAGTTTTGAAATCTGAAATTGTGACTCCTCCAACTTTGTTTTCATTTTTCCTGATTGGTTTGACTATTTAGGGTCCCTTGAAGTTCCATATGAATTTTAGAATCAGCTTTCCCTCTACTGAGAAAAAGGTTGTTAAGATGTTTGTTAAGTATAGTATAGCATTGAATCTGTAATCAGTTTGGATAATATTGCAATCTTAACAATGTTAAATCTTCCAATCCACAAACACAAGATGTCTTTTCATTTGCTTAGGCCTTCTTTAATTTCTTTCAGCAAGATTTTGTAGTTTTCTGTGTACAAGTTTTGCCCTTTGATTTCCTTTGTTAAATTAGTTCTCTAAGTATTTTATTTTTTTGATGATTTTTTAGATTTGATTTTCAGATTGTTAATCACTAATGTATAAAAATAAAATTTACAGCAGCTCGGGCGGCGGGAGGAGTGGCAGCGGCCAGGCAGCCCAGTTTCGCGAAGGCTCTCGGCGCGCCGCTGCCCGCAGGCACCCGGCACGCGCCTTCCCCGCCGCCAGGATGCCCAAGAGGAAGGTCAGCTCCGCCGAAGGGGCCGCCAAGGAAGAGCCCAAGAGGAGATCGGCGCGGTTGTCAGCTAAACCTCCTGCCAAAGTGGAAGCGAAGCCGAAAAAGGCAGCAGCGAAGGATAAATCTTCAGACAAAAAAGTGCAAACAAAAGGGAAAAGGGGAGCAAAGGGAAAACAGGCCGAAGTGGCTAACCAAGAAACTAAAGAAGATTTACCTGCAGAAAACGGGGAAACGAAAACTGAGGAGAGTCCAGCCTCTGATGAAGCAGGAGAGAAAGAAGCCAAGTCTGATTAATACCATATACCATGTCTTACCAGTGGTCCCTGTCTCCCTTCTTGTACAATCCAGAGGAATATTTTTATCAACTATTTTGTAAATGCAAGTTTTTTAGTAGCTCTAGAAACATTTTTAAGAAGGAGGGAATCCCACCTCATCCCATTTTTTAAGTGTAAATGCTTTTTTTTAAGAGGTGAAATCATTTGCTGGTTGTTTATTTTTTGGTACAACCAGAAAATAGTGTGGGATATTGAATTACGGGAGGCTTTGACTGTCTCGGGTGCCAGTTTAACATTCCATAGATGGGGGATTAGTTTTTATATCCTATAATACAAAGCATATTAAATGGCAATATGGAATCAGTCCTGCATTTAATGTCTTGAACATTTTATTTTACTTCTGTTCTCATGTTTTTTAGTAGAATTGTTTCCTAAAGAAAACCACTCCTCGATCATGGCGCTCCCTGTTGGAATTGTGTGCACTCTGTAACATGTTTGGTTGTGGTCGTCCTGTTTGCCTACTAACTTCGTTACTGTGCTGTGAAAGATTACAGATTTGAATATGTAGTGTACATGCTATTCAGTTGTGAACTGGTGGGCCATATGTAACAGCTGACCAACATGTGAAGATACTGGTACTTGATAGCCTCTTAAGGAAAATTTGCTTCCAAATTTTAAGCTGGAAAGTCACTGGAATAACTTTAAAAAAGAATTACAATACATGGCTTTTTAGAATTTCGTTACATATGTTAAGAATAGTGTACAAATTGAAATGTCTGTACTGATCCTCAACCAATAAAATCTCAATTATGAAAATAAAAAATAAAATAAAATTTACTTTTATGTGTTGATTTTGCAACCTGCAACTTTGCTGAATTTACTCATTAGCACTAGGTTTTTTTGTAGATTATGCATGACTTTATACAAGATCATGTCACCTGCAAATAAAGATCATTATACTTCTTCCTTTTTAATTTGGATGCCTTCTATTCCTTTTTCTTGTCTAATTGTTTTGGCTATAACTTCCAGTACAATATTGTATAGAAGTAGGCATCCTTATCTTGTTCCTAACCTTAGAGAAAATGTTTTTAGTCTTTCACAATTATGTTAGCTGTGTGTTAAATGAGTGGATTTAAGAGCCATCAGTTACAACAGAACATGTTGTCTAGTGTAGCCATTTTTCCTAGCATTTTTTCTCCAATGTATAAAGATACATTCCTAAGCATTAAAAACATATCATCTCCACGGTTCTATTTCTATGCCTTGGTCAGCACAAGATTGGAAAAATGGCCAATGGTTATAAAATTTTTCACACACGTTAATCAGATAAAAGCTTCAAGGCTTAGAAATGGCCTGTCAGGGGTGTACTGACGTCAACTCAAGAGCTGTCACTTTGCTTGCATATCTTGAATCTGGTGATTGTGGGAGTATTTATATGGTGAAAACTGACAAACACTACAAATCAAGACGTTTTTGGAGAGCTTGCTACTGATATAGGATTTTTTCAGGACCACTTCACCAGCCAGAGACCAAGTTTCACACATGCCCAGTGGCCTTGCTCTGCCCACTTGGCCCAGTAGGCTATGCTTGGCTCACACTACCGGTTCAGATCTTGTGCTCACAGCAGGATCCAAGCTCAGCCTTCGGTTGGGCCACACATGCCATGACCTGGTTCCACCTTGGGCTCTGGCTTCTGGATGATGGGAACATGGTGGTGCCTGAAAACTTCTGAGACACCAGCAACCACAGAACCCCAAAGAGGGTGCTATAACTTGTTTGTTCCCACTGCCCTGCTCCAGCCTGTGGCTTCTGGGCTGGCCCTGCCACCACTTGCTATTGCATGGGGCAGCTACCTAGCACCAGCAGAGGGCAAGAGGGCTACAATGTTACAGCCCCTTTCTGCCCCACTGTTCAGCGGGTCCCGGGTTCTTGTTTAGCATCCAAGAAGAATGAGGTTATGCGGACAACCAGAGTGAGCAAGGGAGAGAAGAGTTTTATTGAGTGACAGAACAGCTCTCAGCAGAGAGGGGATGTGAAGTGGGTAGCCCCTACCCAAAGGCAGGTAGTCCCAATGTGTGGCTGAGTCCAGGGTTTTTATGGGATAGGGGAGTGTCTGCTGATTGGTTCATGGGAAGCCTGGAAAAAAGCACCATTCAACTGGCTAAAAAGCATCGAGGAAGTCCTTACTCTAGTCGGGGACTTTACCCGGAACTGGCAACTTGGTTTTCAGGTTTCAGGCTGTCTTTGGCTTGGAGGTCAGGTTTCACCAGGGACCCACCCCTACCTGCCTAGGAATTTGTCTGCCTCCTGCCTCTATCATTAGCATCACATCCCTGGGCCTGATACAAAACTCTGATGTTCGCTGTTTGATAAACTCATGCCAAATATTCCCCCACGTCATTTGCTCTTAACAATATGAAATGCTGTGGCTGATGTTGCAGAGGTGTGGTAAAGAGCCTTGGGGTAGTGGGACATTTAACGTGGCACTATCCCATAGCAGGAGCCTGAGAATGTGTCTACAAGGTCAGTCTGTTCTGTCTTATAGTTCATCTTTGTTTTACTTATTCACATTAATTTTTCTCTATTGGCTTTTTGTGTTTCATTGTTTTGGGAACTTATGTTTGTTGGAATCTCACATCACTTATTAATTAGACAGTTCTATCAAGAGTAGCCAAAGATTCTCTTTTTAGGTCCTGTAAATCTAAAAAGACAGACTGTGACAGAGAAAACATCTTAAAAGAAGGCATGAAAAAAATGTTCTTCAATTAAGCTACTGAAAGAAAGTGGAATTCTTTTCTCAGAAGTAAGGGATAGTAAGTAAGGGTTGTCCAATTTTTGTTGCTGTCTTAAACTAATTATAAGCTGTGTACTAACCTTATATATTATATATATTCAGACTAACTATATTTTTTGCTCGAAATGGCATCCTGAGAAATTCAGAGACAAGGCCAATGTCATCTCAGCTCAGGTCATACATTTCTTTTCTTATATCTTGACTTCAGAGATGGTCAATTCCTATTCTATTCCAGGCTGGTAGACTTGCTTTCTATTAATCCAAATCATTTTAATGTGGAAAGACAGGTCCCTTATACTGTTACCAACCAATGAACAGCCCTCAAACTCCTCATCCTTGGCCACAGCATTCAATCTTCATCTGATGTGAGAATATGTAATTGGATTCATTATTCTATGAAGGGCAATAGACACTGAATTTTTAACTACTCAATCACACCATCAGCCCACTGAATTATCTCTACTTTTTCTGGCTTACTCTACATTTTCTGGGCAGTAAGCTATTATTTTTAATATTTGGCATAGTTTAATACATGTGGTGCTGCTGGTCACAGAAGACAGGGCTGAGTTTGAATTTACCTCAGGGGAGAATGTAATTTAAAATTACTACATTGTTTTCTAAATATCTAATCTATGCCATGGTGGGGTTTTGAAATAATCACTAATTCTGATAAAAACTGAGACAGAAGCCAAAATTACTACAGCATCTATTTTCACAGGGTTGCCAGAAATGACCATTTCAGGTCTTGGGTCAATGAGAACAACACATTTTTTAACACAGTAGGAACTTATTTATAGATCTATGTTTATCTGCTTCCCAGTACATGGGCCAGCATTTCTCTTTGGACTGAACTTATCTGTAAGTTGCTGTAGTAAAAAGCAAACCTCTCTGTGTGCAAACCCCAAGGAAAGAAATGTCCTCCACTATTCCTGTGGTTTACCACTAGGGGAGCTGAAGAGCCAGTCATCCAAGGTATGTGACCAAGACGCACCTAGAAGATATAGGAAGACATAAATCATGTAGAATTTGCCAAATAACTCTGCAAATGGGCTAAAAACATATGATGCTCTTGAAATAAAATCCTTACCAACTCAATTTCCCAAAATGAAATTTTCATTTTTTCTTATTTTTTTTGGTCCATAGAGCCCATGCACATGAAGGCTTAATTTCTTTCCAGCATTTTAAAAGAATTTCCAAACATTTATCTTTTTAAAAGTCTATATCCTTTTAAAAAGCGAAAGAAAGAGTCACTAATTAAGTATGCTAAGGGAAAATTCAATTCATTACAAATTATCTAGGAGCTGTATGCACCATTCCAGCTATGAAGAATCAATCCTACTCAGAGAACTAATGAGCCCTAGCTTATCCATTAAATTGGTGCCTGTCATTTAACATGATACACAGATGTATATGTACCTGCATGTTGTGTGAATTATTTATATGTAAATAGTACATATACCCCTTTTTCTTTTAAAAAAGGAATTCACTTGCTATAGACTTTAAAATCTGTCTTTTTTACTTGTACCTTTTTATTATTTATCAGAGCTCAAATGTAAAGCTATTTCTTCAATCACCAAATGACAATAATATACAAATCCTTGAAGTGATATGCAATGCAAGAACAACATGACTGTTAATTAAATCATATCCGCGCTTCTTAAAGCAAGCTCATATCTGTCTCTAAATAGCAAGATAACTTCAATACCCACCCCATCTCCAGAAGAATGTTAACATACTTGATTCTTTTTCCATTTTTCCTCTTCATTGCTGATGTCCAGCTTCCATCATGGTTATTACGGCTACTGAGCATAGTCACATGACAGGGTATGTAGACTCCTAATGGCTCAGGTGAAAATAAATTCATAAATAAAGAATTAGGCTGCAATCCCCGTGGGTGAGGAAGGCGAGCTCTGGAAGAGAAGGCAAGCTCCCTCTAGAGGAAAACTTGGACGAATGAGCATACTGATATTAAGAACATAGTCCCAAAACTCAGGGAGATTTAGACATCTCAAGAATGGTTGTTTTTGTTTTTGTTTTCCACTGCATGCTATTTAAAAAATACATACAACTCATTCTCATCACCGTATTTTTAAAACCATATAAGAATGCCCACAAGGCCGGGCGCGGTGGCTCAAGCCTGTAACCCCAGCACTTTGGGAGGCCGAGACAGGCGGATCACGAGGTCAGGAGATCAAGACCACCCTGGCTAACCCGGTGAAACCCCGTCTCTACTAAAAAATACAAAAAACTAGCCGGGCGAGGTGGGGAGCGCCTGTAGTCCCAGCTACTCGGGAGGCTCAGGCAGGAGAATGGCGTGAACCCGGGAGGCGGAGCTTGCAGTGAGCTGAGATCCGGCCCCTGCGCTCCAGGCTGGGCGACAGAGCGAGACTCCGTCTCAAAAAAAAAAAAGAATGCCCACAAATATAGAAGGGAGATGCTGGCCATTGTTTCCTCCAAAAAAGGAGAGAGAGAGAGAAAGAGAGAGAGAGAGAAAGAGAGAGAGAGAGAGAAAGTCTGCCCAGTGGCAATGGGAATCACATCCTTCCATTTATGGGCATTGCCACATGATTAAAACTCACTAAATATAGTGTGTCCACCCAAATTTCCAGTGAAATATTAATTCTTGTAATTGACAATACCTGTGAAATGTGAAAACCTAAAAATGAAAGTCAATAGAAATATTAACATAATGCCTCTAATGAGACAGCCCATGAAAACTTTTGTGACCAAAATGTACAGGGAAATACCAGAAATCTCTTTCAAAGTTTTGCACTCAGCTGACGTGGATTTTAAGGTCATCACTGCTTTAATTTTTAAATTTTAAAGATTTTTAATTTTTCTTTGAGAGTTGAGAGTAGGTTGGTGTCAATACGAAAACAACTTTATTAAATAAGTGAGTCTGTCCTACATACAACTTTGAAGGAAATAAAGTTGCATCGTGCAGCCTGCTTTGGTGAATTTGTTTTCTACATCTATATATCTTTTTTTTTTTTTTTTTTTTGAGACAGAGTCTCACTCTGTCACCCAGGCTGGAGTGCAGTGGTGCGATCTCAGCTCACTGCGACTTCTGCCTCCCAGTTTCAAGCAATTCTTGTGTCTCAGCCTTCTGAGTAGCTGGTTTACAGGCGTGGACCACTGCGCCTGGCTAATTTTTGTATTTTAGTAGAGACAAGGTTTCACCATATTGGCCAGGCGAGTCTTGAACTCCTGGCCTCATGTGATCTGCCCACCCCGGCTTCCCAAAGTACTTAGATTACAAGCATGAGCCACTGCTCCTGGCCCATGTAATATCTTCTGTCTTCAATCTTCACCTCTTTACTTAACAAAAACTTAATCCTAGAAAAGGAGCTGATAAGTTAAATCCTGTTAAGATATAAACAACTGGAAATTAACTCCTGGGATTAAACCTCAAGCCAACACTAAAAAAAATTCAAACAGTGAAATTTTAACTAAAATCACATTTTAAACTCAAAAATATGTTAAAGAAACTGGAAGTTTTGCCCCAAAGCATAAATAATTTCCATAAATGAAATGCCTTAGCTAAATTCTGCGTTTATAAATGGATGTATATAAAATTTTGCAAGTTCTAGTCATTTTTAAATTTATTTAAAATTCTATGGTGAGCCAAAATCATTTCGGAAAATTTCTTTATCCACAGTGTATGCATATGACAATATATAAATGTGTTTACATTCATTACTGCTATATTTATAATAGCAAATAAAAAACAAGGGAAATAATATAAATGTTCATCTATAGGGCAGTGGTGAAATGATTGATATACAACGAAATATCATGTAACCTTGTTTTGGCTATTTAAAAACTTGTGGGCCAGGTGTGGTGGCTCATGCCTGTAATCCCAGCACATTGGGATCCTGAGGCAGGAAGATCGCCTTGAGGCCAGAAGTTTGAGACCAACCTGGGCAACATAGTGAGACCTCATCTCTACAAAACAGTTAAAAAATTAGCTGGGTGTGGTAGTGTCTGCCTGTAGTCATAGCTACTCAGGAAGCTGAGGCAGAAGGACCACCGGAGTTCAAGAGTTTGAGGCTGCAGTGAGAGGTGATTGTGCTGCTGTACTCCAGCCTGGGCGACAGAGTGAGACCCAGACTCAAAATAAATTATAAAAAAATTGTGATAAACTACACACAACATAAAATTTACCATTGTAACTATTTTAAGTGTACAGTTTAGTTTAGTGATATGTAATGTGAAAATCGTCAGAATCAAAATGGGGTCACTTGTGCTTTAGAAAAACCAAAACCAGTCGGGCGCGGTGGCACAAGCCTGTAATCCCAGCACTTTGGGAGGCCGAGGAGGGTGGCTCACGAGGTCCAGAGATCGAGACCATCCTGGCTTACACGGTGAAACCCCATCTCTACTAAAAATACAAAAAAATCAGCTGGGCGTGGTGGCGGGTGCCTCTAGTCTCAGCTACTCGGGAGGCTGAGGCAGGAGAATGGCGTGAACCCGGGAGGTGGAGCTTGCAGCGAGCCGAGATCGCTCCACTGCACTCCAGCCTGGGCAACAGAGCGAGACTCTATCTCAAAAAAAAAAAAAGAAAAGAAAAGAAAGAAAGAAAAAGAAAGAAAAGAAAAGAAAAATAAATAAAAAGCCTAAACCCTGACAAATAGAGCTGGGAAAGGCCATGAAGGGAGGTTTCTCATGAAAAATGCCTGATAACAAAAACTAGTCACAAAAGACTGCAAAAACCACAACCTTGCAGTTTTTACTCAAAAAATACTTCTGCAAGAACATCTGCCCAGCAACTGCCTGTTTAACTTCAAACCGGCATCAGTCTTGTTATTGATCCTTGCTGCCAGGGACAATTATCTCAAAACAATTGAGTAATCATCCTCATTTTCCTTTAAAAACCTTCTTTTACCTCCCTGAATACACAGCTAGCTGACTGTGATACACATTTTCCCTTTGCAATGCCCTATTCCTGAATAAATATCCTTTCTAGGGAGCTTTCATCTGTTAGATATTTAGGTTGACAGTAACTATATTAAAATGAAGTTGATCTACCTGTGCTAAAATAATAAAAACTGATATACATAGTAACATGGAAAAAGTACAGTGCAGAATGGTGTGTATTCAATGAATCTATCACTTCTTTGCTTTTAAATGTCTTATTTGAAATACATTTTAAAATAAGTAATGTATGGATAATAATGTGTCATCCATGAACCTACTCCCGCAACTGGCAATTCTTAACATTGGTCATATTTCTTTCAGAGTGTGTATGTGTGTGTGTGTGTGTATGTGTGTGTGTGGGGTGAGTGTATATGCAAAAAAAATCCAGCTAAATTTGAAGTCTTTTTGTCCTTCATCCCCTGTCCCTTGAACCTTACTCACCTCTCGAGAATCACATGGGTTTAGTTTGTATCTATTTTTATATTTTCTCATACATATGTAACATGGATACAATATTGCTGTTTCTATGCCTTTTAAAATTTGCATAAATGCTATGACCTCTTTTCAATTTGCTTTCTTATTTCTCTATACGCTGAAGCTTGTTTTCTCCATTCAACATAGTTTTTGAGTACGAATGCCAATTGTATTTTTTGTTGGAAGGATATGTATATGTGCTTGTTTCTGCACTACAGCTTCCTGGTGATACACAAGATGCTGTTAATAGCATTCACATCTGGAAAGATGTGATGGGAATTAGTTGTGGGAATTAGGACTTCTACTTTCCATTTTCCACCTTCCAAAGAGTTTGAAATTTTACAATTGTTGTCATTTTGTAATAAAATAGTTAATCTAAGATACAAAAGTTTTATCCTGTTCATGTGGCAAGGGATGTGAATACATTATGGCAGGTTATATAGGTTAAATGCTTTTTACCTGGCAACATACCGTGTTGCTCAGGTGAAATGGGACTGTGCAGGACACGGTGCATTATGATGAAAGCAATGCAACTTTTAGAGAAGATATAGGTTCTAAGGCATGGGGAATGGGGCAAGAGATTACACAGAGGGGGCCAGCTAACTAAGCTTAGTAAAACTGAAGGAAATCTGTCTGCTAGGAATGCAATTAAGAGGGATGGAGAAGATAATGGACAGGGCCACACATTACATGTACAGAGGAAACACATTGTAATGGGAGTGAATAGATCTGATGTCAAGTACTGGTTTAGTCACTAACAACCATGAGTTTGGCTAATTCATTTAACTCTCTCATTTTAGTTTTTTCTCTCAATAGAATAAGACAAACATTTCTCATTCACTCATTCATTCACTCATTCATTCAGTAAATGTTTACTAAAGCTCTAGCAGGTGCCAGGCATCCTAGGCACTGTATTAGGTGCTGGCAATATAAAGAGGAACAAGGTGGAGTCCATCCCTCATGGAACTCTCCACCTTGTACTACTGGAGGCTGGCTGTCATTCTGAGTCTAGCCACCATAGGCAGAGTGCCAACCAGCAGAGGCTGGTGAGTTCTGAGAACTTCCCTGGGCAGATTCCATGTTGCTACAGCAGAGGCCAGATGATGGAGAAGAGAATAGTTACTCTAAGGGTCTCAGCAAGATTCCTGGGATGAAAACAGAAAAGATTCCCCTTTTTCTTGAAACTGGGGGAACTTGGCTTCAACTGAGGAGAAACAGATGAATTAGAACTCCGGCCAGAAGAGGGATATAACATGAGCGACAGAGAAGGGGATATTTGATTTTTTTAAAACTTAAATCAAGATAAAAGAGGATATGAAACTCATTATATATCTTCAGTTCCTACTTGCAGTCTCTTTAATGTTCTTAAAGTGTGTGAACTTTAAAATGGCCAAAAGCAGAAACTGTATTACAGTGGATCTCATGGGAGATGGAAAAAATGGGGATGATAATAGCTACTTCACAGGAATGCTATAAAAAAGAATAAATTTTAAAACCTGTTAATGTGATATAAACTTATAAAGGACTTTATAAGCATGAATTTATTATTATTATTTTATTTGGAGATCTATTAATATAAGATATAGATAATATTCTTCCTAGAAGTTGTTTCATTCCCTGGGTTCGTGAAAAGACACAAGTCCAATTGGCCCTATCTATCTCCAGTCTCATTTTGTGGACAGCCACCTTAAACTCTCATGTATTTGTAAAGACTGTCATTTCCAGAGGCTGCATTATGTGACCTAGCTCAGCAGAGGCCTGGGAACACTTAGGGAAATGTGACAAAATCCAGGAGGAGATTTCAGTTGGACATTTAAGTCAGAAACACACACACACATACCCCAGAACCTTATAAGTCCTTATAAGGCTTGGCCTGTGAGGCAAATGTGAAATTTTTTTCCTTGGATCGTCTTCTATTATTCCTAACTATAGCAAATATATTTTCATTAGCATTTGAAATATTAAAAACCATGTTCAATGCCTTCTAAGCTAATAATGACTATGGTAAAATTTGTGTGGTATCTCTTTTTAAAAATCTATTTACACCATTTTACCAAAAAGACAAATGCACCTGTATGTTCATGGAAGCACTACACGTAACAGCAAAAACATAGAATCAGCTTAGGAGCCTATGAATGGGCGATTGGATAAGAAAACATGAGACATATACATCATGGACTACTACACAGCCATAAAAAAAAATGAAATCATGCCCTTTGTAGCAACATGGATGCAACTGGAGGCTGTTATCCTAAGTGAATTAATCCAGGAACAGAAAACCAAACACTGCATGTTCTCATTTATAAGTGAGAGCTAAACATTGGGTACACATGGACATAAAGATGGGAACCATACACAATGAAGACTAAAAGAGGGAATGGGGAGAGATGGGGAAATGTTGAAAAACCACCTATTGGGTACTATGCTCGCTACCTGGGTGATGGGTTCAATCGTACCCCAAACCTCAGCATCACACAATATACCCTTGTAACAAACATGAAAATGTACCCCTTGAATCTAAAAGTTGAGAAAAAAATATTTATAATTGTTATCACAGAAGATACAGCATTCAATAGTTACATGTTTAGAAATAAATAGGCCCCAAGTAAAATACTTCTGAAACAGTATGTGTTTTTTTTTGTTGTTGTTGTTGTTGTTGTTGTTTCTGTAAACACAGTCAGGGAAGGCAATTTCATAGCCCAATACAATTAATAGTCTCAAAAGATTTTCTGGTATTCTAATGATGGAATGTCTTATGCATACATAACTCAAATTCAACAATTTCTAGTCATTATTTAAATGAGAGACTTAAGTATGTTAACAATTTAAGAGATGTTTACATAAAAAGAAACCTTCTGGACTTTATAATTATCCAGCCCAAAAGAAAATTATGGGACACTTCTCTGTATTTCCCAAAGGAAATGGAACAGAACAATTGAAAAGGAAAAAAATAAAATATAATAAATATTTGGAAAACAAAAAGGGGAAATCATATCATTTGAAGAAGGACAAGTTGCCATGATTCGTGCGATAGCTTTTGACTAATTTTTGAGAGAGAATTTTGTGCATGTGAGAGGCACACACATCTTTAGAAAAAGCTCCAAAACTCATTCTCCCTTTGAATTGTTCTCCTCTTTAACCTTAGATGATGTGGAGATAAACTCGAAGCTCAAATGTTAGGAGAAAATATCTGAAAGAAAGTCATAGGCCACCCCAGCACAATTCCTAGAAACGAAGGACAACTAGAGCAAAATCCAGTTAAGAAAATACTCTTGACTGGAAGCAGTGGCTCACGCTTGTAATCTCAGTAATTGGACAGGCTGAAGTCAAAGGACTGCTTGAGGCCAGGACTTAAAGACCAGTGTGGGCAGTATAATGAGACCCCCATTTACACACACACACACACACACACACACACACACGCACGCACGGAAAACACTCTCTAGGTTCCACCAAGCAGCAGAGAAGGGACAGAGGTGCATTAACTCATTTTTTAACAAATGGAAAATGGTCCAATAAAGAATTCCAACATATCCAAGTACATAAATGAAAGTTTCTATTTTTTTTTCCCAAAAACTACTACTTTATTGACACTCCACTTAGATGCATTTTTCCAGGTGGGTAATAGATTACTTCAAACACATATCAGACTGATTCCATAACTTGTCAATTTGCTTAGTTATTAAACCAGGGTGATTGTCTTTCTTAAGAATGAATTTCTTCCGCTTAAAATGTTTATCTCACATTTAATTTAAAGAGCCCACCTTTAATTTAAAGACCTCTTCCACAGATGAGCTTGAAGCTCCGGAGGCTTAGATGTGAGGACATGGAAGGGCGTTGGGTCAGGGAGGATGGAAGTGTCTTTACGAGGCTACAAAGAGCATGTTGGTTTTCCTTTTTTGGTGTTAACAGAGGCAGCCCTGCCTCCATGGTAAAGAGGTTGCCGTCCTTATTCTTTGGTTGATATAGCTCCATTATCTAGAATTATCCCAAACAGCTTTCTTAGGCACCATGGCCCAACTCGAGGGCCTCAGTCACAGGTACACACTTGGAACTTTGGAGACAGTGTTGTCCTTTCCACCAGGATATGCCACTATACCAACTTTCCCCCACATGGAAACACCGAGGCAGGTCATCAAGCTCAATGGCTAAGTAAACAATCAGGAAACAAGAAACTAGTTTTCTCTTCTTACACAAGCTCACAAACCTTAAAAATGAATATTTTGGCTAGAGAATCATTCAAGGCCAGAGATGTACTAAGGATGGTGGGAAGGGACCACCCCTTGCAGGCAATAGGCAGCAAATTGTCTGTAGAGAATTTAAAAATAACAATAAAATCAACTATAAGTCAGTGTGCTTTTTTATCATCACCACACACTGACAATACTAAGTAATGTCAGTGATGAAATACTTCTCCCTATAAATAACTTTTGTTGGTCTAAGGTCTGAATAATTACTGGTTATTGTGTGTATGTGCTTCTGATTAATAGATTTTTGTTATCTTTTAGTAGATATTCTATATGGAACTTAATTTGGAGAAATCCCCATTAATCAGTTGGCTCCCAACACACAGGGATTCAGTAACTTGCATTCTTTATGATGAGTAAGTTAATAAAAAATAAAGTTTGATTTGGACATAACCATTGTGGTATTCCATATTTCTACTTTTAAACAGTGACTCAAAATTAAATAATGATAGCACAGAGATTGGAAAGAGGAGGAAACAGAATTAGAGAATTTCCATTCTGTTATTCTATGTGGCCCCCTAGAGATTTTATTTGTGCTTCAAATGTAACAGAGTGAAGCAGCGCAAAATGTGAGGTATGATACATCTGGTTGGTAGATGGTAATTTCAGTTTGTATATGCAGTATTTTAATGAATTTGAATAATAGCTTTAAAGAGTTGAAATATGCTTTCCTTCTTAAATTGTTAACTAAAGAATGAATCAAGAAAATAAAACATTAAATCAGTGGTATCATTTATTAGTGGCAGATATTTTTAAAAGCATAATAATTAGGAATTCTTTCTGCTAGCATTCTCCATGCTTCAAACACTGACCAATGTGCAAAGTGGTCGGAGATGACCATGTTCAAGATGGTAAAGTTGAAATAAAGGAAATATTTTATTCTTGGGCTTCTTTTTTATTTCTGGAAGACTGTTGCTGAGCCCTCAGAAGAGAAGTTGAAACAATTGAATGGTGATGGGCAGACATAATCGTCTCTTGTGGTCAATGATATGACAGATACTCACAGTGGTGACAGGCACAAATCAAAGAAATAATTCCCAGTCTTTATGCATATCTTCCGTAAACAATTATTTGAATTTTTGCAGCATTCACTCTTTCGGAAGCATTGCTTTACACACGGCTCTCTTGGTATTTCAGAAAACAATTCATTCATTCATTTAATTCTTACCTCATTGATGGGAAACACTGCAGAATGTGCCTGACAATGAAATAGAGCTTCCAAGAGTAGATGGGATGCTCATTATAAAGCCACACAGTCCAAGTAAGCTTGAAAAGCTAATTTTGATCTTCAAATACCATACAATCCAAAAGAAAATGTGGACCCAAGAGGATTAGTTTAAAATTCTTCTCTGTTGCATGCAATTGTTTTTTCTGTGTTACCTTTTTCAGTGTGAAGTTTTAGATGAGGCTAATAAGATCCCACAATATTTACAGGCAGCCCAAATCAGTCTTGAACAATGTACGGTGAAACAATAAGCTTTAAAGTTGTTGCTTAAAGACCATGAAATTATGAAGAAGACTGTAATTATGCCATAAAACATTGAAGGGACAAAAAAACCCACCAAAATGGAATCAAAGTAAAAACATCTGAGCTATAGCAGATGCAGAAAGAAATCTTACCTGAACTTTTTTGTCATCTATCTAAAGCAGAGCTTAAGAGAGTCAGTTGCTACAAACACCCTTCACCTCCCAGAGGGGGTCTCCAGTTAGGGAGGTAACTGACCTTAGACACTGGGACATTTCCCCCCAAGAAGTTATGTAAACAAGCCTCACAGAATCTTTCATCCTTCGAAGCTCTAACACTACTTCCACTCCCCTAATTAAGCTGGTACAGAAACTGTATCCCTAGATGTCTGGGGAGCTGCTTTCTCTATATAGCACTCTGACATATGTAACTAATTTTTCTCCTGTTAATCTGTGTATCGTCCATTCTCGGGCTCCTGATCATTCAGACCTAAGTTGGCGGAGCAAAAGTTTTCTCCCATAACAACATGTAAGAAAATGGATATTGACATTTTAAAAATCAAATTTTGAAGAAGAATGCCAGGAGAAATAACAGGAGATGCTGGTCATACATTGCTAGGTGTTAGAAAAAGGTCTAAAATTGAACCACTTTATTGTTCTTACCAAGAAATGGACATTAGTTCTAAAGCAAAGGATCAAATAAAGTCTCTGATTTTTGTAGCAGAGGAAAAACTTTGAAAGTTTTAACAAAATATGATATAAACTTATATAAATTTACTTAAGGTACTTTAGTGAACATTTTTTGATTGAGACATTTGAAAGCTGCTAGAATAAATCTCAAAGAAAAAATGACATTCTCAGTATTGAAATTTCTGGATTATCATGACATGGGATTTTTTTGAATCTCTGCCTAACTTAAGCTTAAGACCTTTCCCTACTATTTGCAGGGAAATTCACATGTGTTGTTTTATGTGGAAAAAAAGGCTTTGAAATTAAAACTAATAAAAAATGTTCTTGGATCATCCAGGAGGAAAGATAGACAAGACAGTTTCTAGTCTTGAAACTAGAAACTGTAATGTTATTCATTACTGTGACAGGTCAATATTAAGGCATACATTTTTCCCTTTTTTCAAAAATCTCATTAATGTAATTAAAATATATTAAACTACTACTTTTTCTTTTTTTCTGTAATAGTTTACAATTTAGAATGACCAGGAGGTCCGTTATTCAATCAATTCTTCTGTTGTATCATCGTGATCACATTTACAAAAGTCAATACAACAGTTCTCACTGTTTACATTGCTTTTCTGCCGATTATTATTACTTATTTCAGTTTGTGATCATCATAGTGCTTTTCCAGATGCAAAAATGTCGTTTGAATATTTTATAAGAATTTGTTTATGTAGACATTCTAATCGTTTATATTCTCATTCTAGTTACTAAAGAATGACTGGGTAATATCAATGCCTCTTTGACTTTTCTACTGGAACAAAGTCACACAACATCATATATTATAAATTATATGATAGTAATCTATAAATGTTCTTTGTCCACAGAATCAGAAGGATAGAAAATTGAACTGTGAGAAACCCAAGCAAATTAGAAAACTATGTAATAGAAAAATTCAGCTTAAAGGGGCATAAGCAGATTAAACTAAGATTGAAAATGTATTAATTTCCTATTTACTGAAGTAATTTTGTCATGTAGAGGAGTGGGGCACGAAAAAATGGTTGATTCTGGGTGTCAGATGCCCTGGGTGAGCACTGGGTGTGCCAATACTTGAGATCCCTCCTCCTTAGCCTTCCCTCCCAAATTTGCCTCCCTCCCAGCCTGTCCCTCATCCCTCTGGGCTTTCTTATTTTAATCAGGGAATCTGAGGTTTAAATGGAGGTCTGGTGCTAGCAGGAGAGATCAACAAACCCTTAGACCTATTGATAAGTCAAGAAACCATAGACACCCTTCTATTCATTTTTTGTATTAGAATGCAGAGGTACTGAGTACCTTTTGTTCTCAGAATTGGTTTTTGTCTCCAATTCTGGAAAACAGGAAAAATTTTGATCAGCTCCTCATACCACCACACAATTTAAAATGACCAGGAGGTCCTTTATTCAATCGCTTCTTCTGTTGTACCAGGTAGGCATTGCTAAATGTGAAAGCAGTGATTTGGGTTTAATGAGATAATTTCAAAACTTTCCCTAAAAAGAATTCTTCAATTCTCAGCTTTAGTTTTAAGTATCTTACGTTACTTCAACTTGTAGTTTTAAAATAGAGTGGTAGATAATTTAAAAATATGTAATAATATAACTTTAATGCACAGAGGAAAATAATACGAGAAATTCACTCTTCTTTCCAGCTGCCACAATATCGACAGGATTTGTAGTAATGGAAAACTCAGCTTTCATTTCCAGTTGAAATGGATAGAAATGGTGCCAATATGCACAGTGTTATTTTGTAAAGATGTACATTTATTAAATTAGATTTTAAAACTTGAGACTACATGACATAAATTCTCTCTAAAATTGTTCAAAGTTGCTCTCAGGCAAGTCATATTCCAATTTCTTCATCTGTTTTTGCTTCCCTAGGACAGAAATATGAGTGTTTGAGGGCAAGTGATTCTCTTTGTGGTTCCCTCCTGGGGAGAAGTCATCAGTGCAGCCCTGCAAATGAGCAGCCGATGCTGGTTCCCTGGTCGATGAACCAGAAGGCTGGGCAAATGGAAGCCAGCTTTTATTTTTCTCTTTTCCTCCTGCTACTGGCTGCTAATTTAGGGACTTGAGATCAGCGTGTATTTGATTTTCTCTGGGTATGCCAACCCCTTCAGGTGGAGCCCTTGCAATAGCATTGCAGAAACGGAAAGAGAAAAACAAGATAAAGAAACTTATGTGTCTTTTGATTTGGAAGGCAGCTTATGAATTTTGTTATACCATATACTGCACGAAAAGAGAAACTTAAGGTTTTTGTATGTCTGCTCACCATTTAAAGAGAATATTGGTTCCAGTTCACTAACACAGAGGCAGGAAAATTAGTAAACTGAATACAATCATCATGGTTAATGGTTTCCTCAGAAAATCTTTAAAATTATGTATCTTTCTCTTTTAACAAAAGGATATCTAAATTTGATATTTTAAAAAAGAATCCCAAAATGTGGAAGGACCTGATACTTCCAAGGAAAACAGTTAAATCATAAAGGGGATACAGTATGGTCTTGATCTACATAATAAGTGTTTTTAATTTGGGCTATCTCAACAGTTATTAAGTCATTTCCTTCCTGTCATTTCTTAAAATATCAGTACTTTAATGAAATACACTGGAACCTGAGATAAATGTTTTCACATTTAATGAAGAGTAGCTCCCTTTTCTACAAGTCACAAACCATTTGGGTTGAGTGCCTCAAAACTTTTTAAAATTTCTTAAACCTGTCTTTCAGATCAATGCTTGCCTAGGATAAGAAATCAACGGTGAAACTATAAATAGATGTAAACTTGAAATAAAATACTAGTTGTGTTAATTTTATTACTTTATGCCTCATGACATCAACTGAGGCTACTACTGGATTTTGTCCATTCAACAGGTTTTCTAATCCCCTTCTTCTCAAAATAGACCCTGGTCCTTTGGCCACAGAGATGGGGTTAGGTATGAGTCTGTTACCCAGCTAGGCCAATCACCTTTCTTCCCTGGATTGATAAATGAACACTCAAGAAAAAAGTTATTTTTTTTCAGCTGGGCTGCAAAATTGCCAGAGGATCAGTACCCTGCCATAAGGAGAACAGTAGGAGAGAGTAACAATGCACGTAAGACTTGAGGGCAGGTGAAGAGAAAGAATCCTGGCCCCAGTGATCTCCAGGTGTCGCCTCTCAGCCCTGGTTCCTGAAACCCTTTCTTTAGATTTGTCATCTACCACAGTATCATCTCCAGCTCCCTAAGCAATGAATCATCTCTTTTGTTTTCCTGCTTAAAAATCGTTTCAGTTTCTGCAACTTGCAGCCAAAATGTCCACACGAATATATGCGTCATTTTACAGCACTTACTTTTTAAGTTTACTCTTTTGTTCACATACAGGAAGACATTTTTTTTTTTGATGTGCCATTATATCTGCTCTGTTAGCTTTGAAAATGCACAGAGATGTGTAAGGACCACCATAATCAAGATATACAACAGTTTCATCATACCCCAAAATACCCTTGTGCTACCTACCCCTTTACAACCAATCCCTGATCCCAAGCTCAGTCACTGGGAATAAATAACCTGTTCTCCATCCCAATAGTTTTGCCTTTTCCAGATTGTTATATAGATGCAACCATAGAGAATATAGCCTTTTGTATCTGGCTCTGTTCACTTAGCAAAGGGATTGGCAAACTTTCTCTGTAAAGGGCCAAGTAATAATTATTTTCATCTTTGTAGGCCATATAGTCTCTTGCAACTATTCAACTCTGCCATTGTAGCATGAAAACAGCCATAGACAATGCATAAATGAATGGGTGTTGCTGCATTTGGCCTGCAAACCAAAGAGCTTGCTGACACCTACTTTAGCATCATACATTTGAGGGTCATCAATCTTGCCTGTATTAATAGTTTGTTCCTTCAGAAGACTGAGTAATATTCCATTATGTAGATATATCATAGTGTATTTATCCATTCAACGGGTGAAAGGCATTCTGATTGTTTCCAATTTGGGGTGATTATAAGTAAAACTGTGTCATAGTCTGAACGTGTCCCTCAAAATTTATATGTTGAAACTTAATTACCAATATAATAATATTAAGTGGTGGGACCTTTAGGAGGTGATTAGGTCATGAGGGATCCTCCCACATGAATGGAATTTAGGCCCTTATTAAAGAGGTTTTATATAGGGTTCAGCCCTTTTGCTCCTCTGGTCTTCCACCAGGTGAGGACAGAGCATTTGTCACCTCTGGAGGATGCATCAATAAGGTGACATCTTGAAAGCAGAGAGGCTGGGTCCTTGCCAGACACTAAACCTACTGGAACCTTGATCTTGGGCTTCTCCGCCTCCAGAACTATGAGAAATAAATTTCTATTCTTGCCAGGTGTGGTAGCGTCACTTATGGTACCAACTACTCAGGAAACTGAGATGGAGGATTGCTTGAGCATGGGAGTTTGAGGCTGCAGTGAGCCAAGATCATGCCACTGAACTCCATCCTGGGTGACAGAGTGAGATCCTGCCTCAAAAAAAAACATGTTCTTTATAAATTTCCCCGATCACAGGCATTTCATTATAGGAGCACAGACAAGATTAAGACAAACTGCTGTCAATATTTGTGTACACATTTTTGTATAAGCATGTTTCATTTCTCTTGGGTAAAATACCTAGGAGTAGGATTACTGGGCTGCATAGTTGCTTGTTGCTTTTTTAGCTTTATAAGAAAATTATGGGGGTGGGGGAGGTGCCAAGATGGTTGTCTAAAAGCAGCTAGTGTGTGCCACTCTCACAGAGAAAAGATAGAGTGGCCAGTAAACACTAGCTCTTCAACTGGATCATCCCGGAGGACACATTGGGATGCATCAAGGAAACAATGTGACCCACAGAAAATAGGGAGGAGCAAGGCAGGACAGCTGCCCACCAAGGATTGGCATGGAGCCAAGGGCGGGTCCCCACCATGGAAAAATGGTGAGTGAGTGAGATGCCCTGGGACCCATACTTCTGCCATGAGCCGTTGCAATCCTAGGCGCAGGCGATCCCCCCAACTCCTACCCCCTAGGGCCTTCAGACTGACACTGAAAACATAACAAGCACTCTCTCAGACAACAAGCACAATAAAAATAGAAATCCGTAGCAAGATCTCTCAAAACCATACAAATAAATGGAAATTAAACAATCTGCTCCTGAATGGCTTTTGGGTAAACAATGAAATTAAGACAAATATCAAGAAATTCTTTGAAACTAATGAAAATAAAAGTGCCACATACCAGAATGTCTGGGACACAGCTAAAGCAATGTTGAGGAAAGTTTATCATGCTAAATGCCCACATCAAAAAGTCAGAAAGATCTCAAATTAACAATCTAATATCACACCTAGAGGAACTTGAAAACCAAAAGCAAACCAATCCCAAAGCTAGCAGAAGAAAAGAAATAACCAAAATCAGAGCTGAACTGAATGAAATGGAGGTAAGAAAAACCATACAAAGGATCAATTAAACCAAAACTTTATTTTTTGAAAGAATAAATAAGATTGATAGACTACTAGCTAGATTATTAAAGAAAAAAAGAATATCCAAATAAAGACAAATGAAAAAGCAGACATTACCACTGATCCCATAGAAATATTTAAAAAAAAAAAAAACTCAGAAACTACTATGAACACCTCTATGCACACAAACTAGAAAACCTAGAAAAAATGGATGAGTTACTGGAAACATACAACCTCCCAAGATTGAACTGGGAAGAAATTGAACCCCTGAACAGACCAATAATGAGTTCTAAAATTGAAGCAGTAATAAAAACCTGCCAACCAGAAAAAGCCTTGGACCAGACAGATTCACAGCCAAATTCCACCAGATGTATAAAGAAGAGCTGGTACCAATCATACTGAAGCTATTCCAACAAATTGAGGAGGAGGGAATCTGTCCTAACTCATTCTATGAGGCCAGAATCATTCTGATACCAAAACTTGGCAGAGACACACACACAAAAGAAAACTTCAGACCAATATCCCTGATGAATATAGATTGAAAAATTCTCAACAAAATACTAGAAAACTGAATCCAGCAGCCCATCAAAAAGCTAACCCACCATGATCAAGAAGGCTTTATTACTGGGATGCAAGGTTGGTTCAACATATGCAAATTGAATGTGATTCATAGCATAACTATAACTAAAAACAAAAATCCACATGATCATCTCATTAGACACAGAAAAGGCTTTCAATAAAATACAACAGCCCTTCATGTTAAAAACCTTCAGTAAACTAGGCAATGAAGGTAAATGCCTCAAAATAACGAGCACTGTCTTTGACAAACCCACAGCCAACATCACACTGAATGGGCAAAATCTGAGAACACTGAGAACCAGAACAAGGATGCCCACTCTCACTACTCCTATTCAACATAGTACTGGAAGTCCTAGCCAGAGCAATCAGGTAAGAGAAAGAAAAAAAAGGCATCCAGATAGGAAAAGAGGAAGTCAAACTATCTCTCTTTGCAGATGATATGATACTATACCTAGAAAACCCCATAGTCAAGACGAGGGAGAGCATTAGGACAAATACCTAATGTATGCGGGGCTTAAAACCTAGATGATGGATTGATAGGTGCAGCAAACCACCATGGCAGATGTATTTCTATGTAACAAACCTGCACGTTCTGCACATGTATTCCAGAACTTAAAGTAAAATAAAAAAAGAAAAAAGAAGGCCAGGCCTGGTGGCTCACACCTGTAATCCCAACACTTTGGGAGGTCAAGGCAGGTGGATCATGAGGTCAGGAGTTCAAGACCAGCCTGACCAACATAGTGAAACCCTGTCTCTACTGGTACATGCCTGTAATCCCAGCTATTCAGGAGACAGAGGCAGGAGAATCACTTGAAACTGGAAGGCAGAGGTTGCAGTGAGCCAAGATTGCCACTGCACTCCAGCCTAGGTGACAGAGTAAGACTCAGTCTGAAAAAAAAAAAAGAAATGTTGCGAGAAGTCAGGTACCCTGAACAGAGAGACTGGCTGAAGCCACGGCAGAAGAACATAAATTGTGAAGATTTTATGGACATTTATTAGTTCCCCAAATTAATACTTTTATAATTTCTTACACCTGTCTTTACTGCAATCTCTGAACATAAATTGTGAAGATTTTGTGTACACTTATCACTTCCCCAGTCAATACTCTTGTGATTTCCTATGCCTGTCTTTAATCTCTTAATCCCATCATCTTCATAAGCTGAGGAGGATGAATGTCACCTCAGGACCCTGTGATGATTGTGTTAACTGTACAAATTGTTTCTAGAGCATGTGTGTTTGAATAATATAAAATCTGGGCACCTTGAAAAAAGAACAGGATAACAGCAATCTTCAGGGAACAAGGGAGATGGCCTTGGACTCTGACTGCAAGTGAGCCAGGTGGAACAGAGTCATATCTCTCTTCTTTCAAAAGCAAATAGGAGAAATATCACTGAATTCTTTTTCTCAGCAAGGAACATCCCTGAGAAAGAGAATGCGCCCTGAGGGTGGGTCTATAGACAGCCCCCTTGAGGGGGCCGCCTTTTACAGTGGAAGCCCAAGGGATGAAATAAGCCCCGGTCTCCTGTAGTGCTCCCGGGCTTATTAGGACGAGGAAATTCCCACCTAATAAATTTTGGTCAGGCAGGTTGTCTGCTCTCAAATCCTGTCTCCTGATAAGATGTTATCAATGACAATGCATGCCCGAAACTTCATTAGCAATTTTAATTTCGCCCCATCCTGTGGTCCTGTGATCTCGCCCTGCCTCCACTTGCTTTGTGATATTTTGTTAACTTGTGAAGTATGTGATCTCTGTGACCCACACCCTATTCGTGCACTCCTTCCCCTTTTGAAAATTGCTAATAAAAACTTGCTGGTTTTACGACTCAGAGAACATCACGGAACCTGATGATGTGTGATGTCTCCCTGGGGCACCCAGCTTTAAAATTTCTTTCTTGTACTCTTTCCCTTTATTTCTCAAACCAGCTGAGATGCTTAGGGAAATAGAAAAGAACCCATGATAAATATCAGGGATGGGGTTTCCCCCGATAAAGAAAGAAAAGAAAAGAAAAGAAAACCCCATAGTCTTCTAGGCTTCTAGGTATAATATCATTCTTCCAGGGCTTATAAAACCCTAAAAGAAGACCTAGAAAATACCATTTTGGACACTGGTCTGGACAAAGACTTTATGATGAAGACTCCAAAAACAATTGCAACAAAAACGAAAATTGACAAGTGAGACCTAATTAAACTAAAGAGCTTCTGCACAAAAAAAGAACTATCAATAGAATAAACAGACAACCTCCAGAGAAAGATTGATTATTTGCAAACTATGTATCCAACAAAGGTCTAATATCTAGACTCTATAAGGAACTTAAACAAATCAACAAACAAAAAACAAATCAGCCCATTTAAAAATGGGCAAAGGACATGAACAAACACTCCTCAAAAAAGACATTCATCTGGTCAACAAGCTTATAAAAAATGCTCAAAGTCATTAATCATTAGGGAAATGCAAATCAAAAGCGAAATGAGATGCCATCTTACACCAGTCAGAATGGCTATTATTAAAAAGTCCAAAAATAACAGGTGCTGGCAAGGTTGTGGGGAAAAGGGAACACATACATGGCTGGTGGGAATGTAAATTAGTTCTGCCACTGTAGAAAGCAGTCTGGAGATTTCTTAAAGAACTTAAAATAGAACTACCACTTGATCCAGCAATCTCATTACTGGATATATAACCAAAGAGGTATACGTCATTCTACCATAAAGACCCGTGCATGTGTGTGTTCATCGCTGCACTATTCGCAATAGCAAAGACAAGGAATCTGTCTGGATGCCTATCAATGGTAGACTGGATAAAGAAAATTTGATACATATACACCATGGAATACAATGCAACCATAAAAAGAATGAGATCATGTCCTTGCAGAAACATGACTAGATGATGAGTAAGCAAGTTATGTGTCAAATTAATCTTCTGTTTAAAGAGTAATGTTTTTTAGTCATAAATACCACTAATTCAGCATAACTATTTCATAAGAATAAAATAGGCAAAAAAGAATGAGTTCACAAGATGCAATATTTTCACGTATACTTTTCATAGTAATCTGTTCCCAATGTTAATTCAAGTTTCAAAAATAAAAAAAAGCATTCAGAGAAATTTTTTTTTTTTTTTTTTTTTTTGAGACGGAGTCTCGCTCTGTCGCAGGGGCTGGAGTGCAGTGGCCGGATCTCAGCTCACTGCAAGCTCCGCCTCCCGGGTTCACGCCATTCTCCTGCCTGAGCCTCCCGAGTAGCTGGGACCACAGGCGCCCGCCACCTCGCCCAGCTAGTTTTTTTTTTTGTATTTTTTAGTAGAGACGGGGTTTCACCATGTTAGCCAGGATGGTCTTGATCTCCTGACCTCGTGATCCGCCCGTCTCGGCCTCCCAAAGTGCTGGGATTACAGGCTTGAGCCACCGCGCCCGGCCCAGAGAAATTTTTTAAAAAGAAAATGACGATCTATTTTCCAGAGTGGCTGTGCCATTTTTCATGCCCAGCGGCAATATATAACAATTCTACTTACGTCTTATGCTAGATAGCATTTGTTAGCATTAGTTTGTTTCTTAAAAATTCTTTGCCTTTCAAATAGGAGTATAATAGTATCTCACGTTTTTAATTTGAATTTGGATTTCCCTAATGAATAATTATGTTAAGCATTTTTTTCAGGTGTCTATCAATCTACCTTTTTTTGGTGAAGTGTCTATTCAAATCTTTTGCCCATTTTTTATTGGATTATTTGCTTTTGTTGACTATTAAGATTTAAAACAATATTCTGGATACAAATTATTTGTCATATATGTGATTTTATATATTTTCTCTCAGTTTGTAGCTTGTCTTTTTATTCTTTTAATGGTACCTTCCACCAATTCTACCTCTCAATACCTTGTGGGATAGAATTTCAACATATGAACTTGTAGAGGATACACACATTCAGTCCATTGCAAGCAGAATTTAAAAAATAGTTTTATTCTTTTGCAGGGAAAAAGTTTTTAACTTTTGATGAAGTTATATTGATGAATTTCTTCCTTTAGAGTAATGCTTTTGGAGTCATATCTGAGATCTCTTTCTCCAACCTGAGGTCACAAAGATTTTCTCCTATGTTTTCTTCTGAAAGTTTTATATTTTTATATTTTATATTTGGGTTTATAATCCATCCGGGTTAATTTTTATATGAGGTGTATAACATCCAGGTCCTTTTTTGCATATTGCGGTGCAATTATTCCAACTGAAAAGACTGTTCTTCCTCTACTGTTCTTTCTTTGTCATTGCATAATTGCTAAAAATCAGTTGACCACATTTCAGTGAATCTATTTCTGAGATGTCTATTCTTGCCATGGATCTACATTTTGCAAACATCACACTATCTTGATTTCTGTTATTTTACAGTAAATCTTCAAATTAGGTAGTGTTGCTAGGATCAGACAACAGCTCTGTTTTACCACTTGTGGGTGGTGGTTCTCACATTCAGTTTTCAAACCCTATGTATGTGAACGACTAAAGGGTCAGTCTAGGACTTGAGCAGTGAGGATAGATCATATTTAGTTTCCCTTCTCTTACAGTTTTAGCTACCTGGGATGTCATGCAATACTATACATTTGTGGTTGCCCTTGGAGTGAATTGATGAGAGGAAGAGAGAACAACCATATGAATTCCTTTTGCTGATTCCTCTGACTAGTAAGACAAGTTTTCTCTGGACTTTTAGATGCTCTTGCCAGGGCTGCCACCACTGCTACAGCAGGGCATCTTCCTGGATCAGGTTGACCTTAAGGGAGAGGGAAAAAAGGGAGGGGGAATGATATGGTTTGGCTGTGTCCCCACACAAATCTGATCTTGAACTCCCACGTGTTGTGGGAGGGTCCTAGTGGGAGATAATTGAATCATGGGAGCAGGTCTTTCCTGTGCTGTTCTCATGATAGTGAATAAGTCTCACGAGATCTGGTAGTTTTAAAAAGAGAAGTTCCCCTGCACAAGCTCGCTCTCTTTGCCTGCTTCCATCCATGGAAGATGTGACTTGCTCCTCCTTGCCTTTTACCATGATTGCAAGACTTCCCCAGCCATGTGGAACTGTAAGTTCAATCAAACCTCTTTCTTTTTTAAATTGCCCAGTCTCCGTTCCAGACCCGCACGCCGGGCGCACAGAGCTCTCAGCGCCGCTCCCAGCCACAGCCTCCCGCGCCTCGCTTAGCTCCAACATGGCAAAAGTCTCCAGCCCTACAGAAACTGAGCGGTGCATCGAGTCCCTGATTGCTGTTTTCCAGAAGTATGCTGGAAAGGATGGTTATAACTACACTCTCTCCAAGACGGAGTTCCTAAGCTTCATAAATACAGAACTAGCTGCCTTCACAAAGAACCAGAAGGATCCCGGTGTCCTTGACCGCATAATGAAGAGACTGGATACCAACAGTGATGGACAGCTAGATTTCTCAGAATTTCTGAATCTGATTGGTGGCCTAGCTATGGCTTGCCATGACTCCTTCCTCAAGGCTGTCCCTTCCCAGAAGCGGATCTGAAGACCCCCTGGGCCTGGCCTTCAAACGCATCCCCTTTCCTTCCAGCCTTTCCGTCATCATCTCCATAGCCCACACATCCCCTGAGCCCAGCATACCAACCACCTCATGCAGGCCCCACCTGCCAATAGTAATAAAACAATGTCACTTTTTTTAAACATGAAAAAAAAAAAATTGCCCAGTCTCGGGTATGTCTTTATCAGAAGCATGAAAACAGACTAATACAGGGAAGGATGTCTTAGTCTGCTCAGGACCTTATAATAAATTTCCATAGGCTGCATGGCTTAAAAACAATATAAATTTGTTTCTCATAGTTCTGGAGGCCAGAATTCCAAGATACAGGTGCCAACATGATCAGGCTCTGGTGAGGGCCCTTTTCTGAGCTGCCCACTGTAGACTTCCCACTGCATGCTCTAACAGTGAAAGGAGCAAGGCAGCTCTCTTGGGACTCTTTATTTACTTTTTTTTAGAGACAGAGTCTTACTATGTTGCCCAGACTGAACTCAAATTCCTGGGGTCAAGCCATCCTCCTGCCTCAGCCTCCTGAGCAACTGAGATTACAGGGGTACTACTGTGCCTAACTGGGGCCTCTTTTATAAGAACACTAATCCTCATTATGAGGGCTCCATTTCCATGACCTAATCATCCCCCAAAGACCCCACCTCCTGATATCATCACCTTACAGGTTAGGATGTCAACATGTGAATATTGTGGGGGGAACAAACATTCAGTCCATTGTATTGCAAAAGGGGATCCCCAATATTCCAGCTGCATCCCTTCCCCAGTCTTTTGGCTAGAAAGAGGCAGTTTCTCTTGTAATTTTTGCTGTCTACACCCACTGTGCAGTTCCCAGCATTGGCTTACCTTCAGGTCGAAGCTGGGAGATTAAGGAGAAAAAGAAATACAGAAAACTCAAGACTGTTTTGGGTTGTGCTTCAAGTTTTGACGTTCCTTCCCAACCTATGTGCTATGGTTTACTTTTCAAAGTCCTCAAGTAGTTACTTTTTATATTTTGTCCAGATTTTAGTTATCAGTGAGGGATGGTCTATATTGGGCTGACTCAATCTTGGCCAGCACCAGAAGTTCACACTGCTTATTTTTAAGGCTAGTCTTTAAGATTTTTATATTACACTAAAAATTGAAAGTAATCTTTTTTCTCCTTATTTGGAAACTGTGTTCTGTTTCTGTTTATGATGCCCTGTTATGTCAGCCTCTATGCCCTACTGAAATTATGCTCTTAATCTGGCACTTAATCATCGTACCTATAACCTGAGAAATCCTTATTTTCTTTTTGTGTTTGATTTCTATATTAGGCTATAATGAAACAGTTCAATGAGAAAATGCCAGATTATTAAAAATAAAAATCTTGTATTATATGAGTTTTTGATTCTCTCAGATAATCTGATCACTTAGAACTACCAAAGATTCAGTATTTATCTGATTTTTCAACTGTATTAGTTTTCTTATGACGTGAAAGATATGAAAGAACACACCAGGAGAGAAAGCAGAAGAACCGAACTATGTGTGCACATCTTGCTTTCCCATTACCCACATTTCTGAAACTTCTTAAAAATGCACAATGGGTCATACTCCAAATTCCCAACAGTTAAAAGTATAAATCAAGAGAGATGCACTTTAATTCTGAAACTACCATTTACTGGTTATGTGACCTTTGATAATTTACTTAATTTATTGGATTTGATTTTCTTGTTTGCTAAATGGGTTCGTGGGACAAAGTCTCTAAAACTTTTCTTACATACACACTATGGAATACTATGCAGTCATAAAAAAGAATGAGATCATGTCCTTTGTAGCAACGTGGATGGAGCTGTAGGCCATAATCCTTAGCAAACTAATGCAGGAACAGAACACCAAATACCACGTGTTCTCACTTATAGGTGGGAGCTAAACAACGAGAACACATGAACACAAAGAGGGGAACAACAGACACAGGTAACCAAAGCAAAAATTGACAAATGGATTAAATCAAGCTAAAAAGCTTCTGCACAACAAAGGAAACAATCAATGAAGTAAAGAGACAACCTATAGAATGGGAATAAATATTTGCAAACCATCCATTTGACAAGGCATTAATAACCAGGCTATATAGTGAACTCAATTCAATAGCAAACGAACAAATAATCCAATTGAAGAATAGGCAAAAGATCTGAATAGACATTTCTCAAAAGAAGGCATACTAATGGCCAAAAAATATGTGAAAAAAAAAGATCTACAGGGAAATGCAAATCAAAACCACAATAAGTTATAATTTCACCTTAGTTAAAATGGCTATTATGGAAAAAACAAAATAAACGCTAACAAGGCTGCAGAGAAAGAGGAATGCTTGTACACTGTGAGTGGAATGTAAATTAATACAGCCACTATAGAAAAGAGTATGAAACTTCCTCAAAAAAACTAAAAATAGAACTACCATATGATCCAGCAATCTCAGTTTTTAGTAAATATTCAAAAGAAAGGACATCAGTATATAGAAGAGATATCCACACTCCCATGTTTATTGCAGCACTATTCATGATAGCCAAGATATGAAATCAACCTAAGTGTTCATTATTGGACAAATGAATAAAGAAAGTGTAGTACATATATGCAATGGAATATGATTCAGCCATAAGAAAGAATAAAATCTTGTCACTTGCAGCAACATGGTTGGATCTAGAGGACATTAAGTTAAAGGAAACAAACCAATCATAGAAAGACAAATGTCGCATGTTCTCACTCATATTTGAGAGATAAAATTGATCTCATGGAGGTAAACAGTAGAAGAATGTTTACCAGATGCTGGGAAGGGGCATCAGAGGATGATGAGAGATTGATTAATGGATACAAAAATACATTTAGATAGAATGAATAAGTTCTATTCAATAGCACAATAGAGAGATTATAGTTAACAATAATTTATTGTATATTTCAAAATAGCTAGAAGATTGGAAATGCTCCCAACACAAAGAAATGATAAATATTTAGCTGATAGATATACAATTATTCATATTTGATCAGTACACATCATATACTATATCAAAATATCACAAGTACCTTGCAAATATGTACAACTGTTGTGTATTCATTAAAAATTTTAAAATATTTTTAAAGAATTTAAAATTTTAAATAAATCAGAAAAAAATAAGCATGTCAAACACATATAATATTTTTCACAAAACAATTGGAAAAGTCTAAGAAATCATGACAACAAATCACCAACAAATGAAAATATTAACTTTTGACAAATTTGTTAGGTTTGGCCAATCTCAGTTCCCCTTTCCTTCCTGTGGTTTTATACTTTAGAAATTTAGATAAATATTACCATACCATATGTATATTTTGGAACTTTCTTTTTCCTTCAACTGTAGCCCACTGACACCTGCTCCTCTCGTTCATTCACATCACCTGCTTTATTGTTTACCATCGAACAACTGTACAAACATTTATCCATTCTCCTGTCGGCAATTGTTATATTGTTTACTGATTTATACTACTGCAAACAATAATGTCTTATTTCTACCGTCTTATTTTGTATTTTCTGCTTGCCTTTATTTTCTTTCTTTAAGTTTTCCCCTGTAATGTTATGCATTACAAATTACCCATATTTTTGTAGCCAGTCAAATTTAGCAGTGGGGGATAGTGTACTACTCTTAATTTTTAAATATAAATATTTAGCTATATACTTTTCTAAGAATGTTTAAGGTTTTTCAGTATTTTAACCTTCCCATGTAGGACATAGGCCTCAGCATGTTTTAGCTAGTCATTGAGCAACTCGCCTGCTATTTTCACCTGATTTTAATTTTTACATTTTGTTAACACAAAAATTAGGAGAACCTGTATAGTCAATAGCTAATTAAGACTTGTTTTATGATGAATTTTGTTTCTTTTAACTCAGCCCTTTTGAATTTGTTTCTTTTTGCACAGTTCATCCTTTAATAATCTTTTAGTATGGGTTAGTGAATTGTAAACATTTTAGGGTTTGGTATGAAAAATATCCTTTTTTTTTCTTTACAATTCGGTGATGTAAAACATTTATTTATTTATTTATTTTGAGCTATAATTTTCCATCTTTATTTATCAGGCACTTTTACAATTAAGAAATTGTTTTTGGATTTTTTATTTTTTTATTTTTTTATTTAATTATACTTTAAGCTTTGGGGTACTTGTGCCGAACGTGCAGTTTTGTTACATAGGTATACACATGACATGATGGTTTGCTGCACCATCAACCAGTCATCTACATTAGGTACTTCTCCTAATGCTATCCTCCCCTAATGCTAGCCCCCCACCCTCAACAGGCCCTGGTGTGTGATGCGCCCCTCCCTGTTTCCATGTGTTCTCATTGTTCAACTCCTGCTTATGAGTGAGAACATGTGGTGTTTGGTTTTCTGTTCTTGCGATAGTTTGCTGAGAAAGATGGTTTCCAGCTGCATCCATGTGCCTACAAAGGACACAAACTCATCCTTTTTTATGGTTGCATAGTATTCCATGGTGTATATGTGCCACATTTTCTTAATCCAATCTGTCACTGATGGACATTAGGGTTGATTCCAAGTCTTTGCTATTGTGAATAGTGCTGCAATAAACATACGTGTGCATGTGTCTTTATAGCAGCATGATTTATAATCCTTTGGGTATATCCCCAGTAATGGGATGGCTGGGTCAAATGGTATTTCTGCTTCTAGATCCTTGAGGAATTGCCAAACTGTCTTCCACAATGATTGAACTAATTTACACTCCCGCCAACAGTGCAAAAGTGTTCCTATTTCTCCACATCCTCTCCAGCATCTGTTGTTTCCTGACTTTTCAATGCTTACCATTCTAACTGGCATGAGATGGTATCTCATTGAGGTTTTGATTTTCACTTATCTAATGACCAGTGATGATGAACCTTTTTTCATATGTTTGTTGGCTGCATAAATGTCTTCTTTTGAGAAGTGTCTGTTCATATCTTTTGCCTACTTTTTGATGGGGTTGTTTGTTTTTTTCTTATAAATCTAAGTTCTTTGTAGATGCTGGATATTAGCTCTTTGTCAGATGAATAGATTGCAAAATTTTCTCCCATTTGGTAGGTGGCCTGTTCATTCTGATGATAGTTTCTTTCATTTATAATTTATCTGGGCTTAATAAAATTCTGGACTGGAAATGTTTGTTCCTTTAGTACTTTAAAGATATTAATGTATTACCCTCTGTCATTCATTGTTGCCTGTGACAAATATGCTGTGTAATTGGCATTCTTTTGTAATAATAGCTAACATGTTTCAAGTGCCTACTCTGTACCATATGTTGAGTACAAATTTTAACTCACTTCTACTTTACGACAACCCTCATAAGTAAGCATTGTTAATATTTTCATGTACTAGATAGGGAAACAAGAGCACCAAGAGTTGAAGTATCTTGATCAGTGTGCACAGTCAATTAGTGGTAGATCTGGGAGTGTGTATTTATCATGATCTGAGTGTGCTTTGGGGCCAACGAATTATATCTTTCTCCCTTTTTTCTTTTTCTTTTTTAGTGAAAGTAAATTTGTTAAGTGAAGGAATAAAGAATGGCTACTCCATAGACAGAGCAGCCTATATCTTTGAATTCTGCAGAATTCTGAGCTGAAATCTCTTCAAAATCTGTGCTTTTCAATTATTCCCTTCTTATTCTTATCAAACTCTTGTGTTGGCAAAGGCATTGTGTATGGTTGTGCAGATAACACACTGCATGACCCTGGGGGCTCTTCAAACCAGAGTAGTCTATGTGCCTTCTCTTTTTGACTTATTTTCAGGCAATTCACCTAAAGACATTTCCATCAATTATCAAAAAATTGAGGTTTAAATAAAGAAATTTGTACTACATGTTTGTAAATTAGCTATTACATATCTGGTGCTGCAGGGAAGAAAATTGTTTCTGATGACTAATTGCCAAGTAATTCAGGTTGACCTCAATTTCTCAAATAAAAATAATAATGACGATGATAATAATACCTTTCTCATGTGTCATGTTCCACTGTCTTAAAAGTAATTCGTGCACAATATTTAACCTAATGTTTACCACAACCCTGTGAGCTCGTTGGGAAGTATGGAATCATTATACCTATTTGACAGACAGGGGACCAGATCTTACAGAAATCAGTTAGCCTATGTAAGGTTACAAAGCTATTGAAGGCCAATTGGACCCATGTCTTCTGAGTCTTAAACTGTTCTTATAACATTTTAAAGAACTAAAAGCATTCACAGAGAGGTTCAAGAGCAGAATAAGACCTTTGGAAATCAATAGGGTCTAGTGAAGCACCACTGACTTATCATTACTGTGATTAATTTTACCATAAAATAAACTGTATTAAGTAACACAATAAAATATAATACAGTGTGAAAAAAAATTTATTAGACATGCAGTTATTTAATTGCCAATGGTTTTCCATGACTGAATGAATTCTAGGCACCATAGCATGGTATAGATAGCCTTTTACATTTTGGTTCCTCCTCTCATTTTTCTGGTAGCTTTTCTTATTATTCCTGTTCCCAGCACTATAATTTTTCATCATTTCTAAAATACGTTGAGCCATTTCAGAGCTGGCATTTCTCTTCTCTCTGATTTCTGCCTGCTCCATCGGGTCCGTGGAGCAGACCACCTGTGAGGTTCCTGTGGATGAGATAACCTAATCTGTGACTTCTTTGCCAGTTCTCTTCTTTTTATATGTCTCTTTCTTTTCCACTGAACTGTGAGCTCCTAGAGAATGGAGGCTAGTCCTTATTTAAATCCACACAGTTCTTAGCACAGGTCTTGGGCTACACACAGTAAGTACCTTACATTTTGTGAATGAATGGATAAAATGAAACAAAAAAGTACTTTTTAAGATAACATTTTTAAGAAGTTTTACAATTTGAAGGCACCTTTGTATGTCAATAGTTTGAATGTGTCTCCAAAATTCACATTGAAACATAGTCCCCATTGTGGGGGTATTAAGAAGGGGGGCCTTTGGGGAAGTGATTAAGTCATGAGAGCTCTACCTCATGCACGGATTAGTGCTTTACAAAAGGGCTGAAGACAACTAAGTTAGGCCCCTTTGCTCTTTTGCTCCTCCACCATGTGAGGACACAGTATTTGTCCCCTAATGCTGATGTCTTGATCTTGGACTTCCCATCCTCCAGAACTATCAGAAAATAAACTTCTGTTGTTTATAAATTACACAGTCTCAGGTATTTTGTTATAGTAACACAAACAGATTAATACCTAACCTTTTACTTTCAAGCTCTGAAAAATACAAAGTGCTACCTTAATATATGACAAAGGAATGATCAACAAATTAATCAATGAATGAGTTAGTGGATCATAACAATAAAATATTTTAATACTTCTATGTGTGGGGTTTAATAATACCTACTTTCACTTTAAAATTTAATGTAGTCAGTTTCATGTGCAACTAACTCTTACTTTGCTGACATTTAAATCTATAAGCTCACAAACTTAATCCGTAAAATAAATGCAATGTAAAAGGTTTAAAATTTGTCAGGGAATTTGAATGAAGGAGTATGGGCAAATACAACTTGCCATGTTACATATTGATTTCATCATTTCTGATCCTGGAAAATACAATCAATGTTTATCACGGCAGCCGATGAGGAATGGTGGGGGCTAAATGAGCTTCCTGTGTGTATTCATTCTGATTATAAGTGAAACAAAAGGGATCCACCATGAATTATGTCTGTGGTGAAGTTGATTAAACCTGTATGCACCGTCACAGTGTGACTGAAATGTTATCGAATCCGTGGTGAGTTGCCCTTCTGAATGCTGTTTGCCTTGCGGGAGCAGCAGGCAGGCAGCTCTTCCTCAGTTCAGTGATTTTACTGCATGTATACAATCTCAGCCAAGTGCAACAGAAAATACTCGGCAGCACTAGAAAGACAGCCAAGCCATAAATGACACAATGGCTGTTTCAGAGAGTCCCAATGCAAGGAACGGTGCTGTTTGATAAGTGTTAAAAAAAGGGACAATGTACACAAGGCATTCCATTACATTGTCAAAGCCAGATTAGAGAAAATCCGATCTCTTTGTTAGTTTTGTAAGCAGGCAAGGAAGGAGAAATATAAGGAAATATTCAACGAGAAAAAAATATATAAAAGCACTCTTTCGCACCTGATCAAGTACATGTGCAACTAACGCTTACTTTGCTGACATTTAAATCTACATTATACGAGGAATTTAAGAGCTATTGAGGGAGGTGCTACTACGGAGATAGAAAATTCCATCATGTGGTTCTGTGTGCTGGTCTACTATCCCTTCTCCATTCAAAAATATTAATAAGTCTCTTGCTAGGATACATAAAAGATGTAAAGGAAGAAGTCCTTGCTTGGTGAAAATGCACTTTGGCATTTTCAATTGGATTATTGTTAGAGGTTATAATGCAGATCACCAGGTTTTCGCATGAACACATTTCCCCATACAGAGTCCAGACAGTTCTATGTTACACCGCATTCCATAATAAGCTTATCACAGAGATATTTACTTTGGGAAGCATTTAGCATCTTTGGAGTTTAGGAATGTTGTTTAGGAAATGATTTCCTCGAGTCCCTTAGCATTAGTATCTATTTTAGCAGAGGGCAAGAATTAGGGGTGTTCTATTTATTTACATATTCATTCAGCAATTTACTTATTTCCAAAGGCTTTTTATTAATCTTTCCTTTTCCTAGGCCATCTTAGAAATCTCTGTAAAGCATGTCAATAAAAACTGAATTATACTTCCTTCGTAACTAGATATTAATGCTAGCTGTCAGTTACTTATAAAGTCCTGCATCTTTTTTACTAACACAGTCATGAGAATGAGCACAGACCCAAAATCTCATAGGCTACAATATCTGCCAAAATGGAAATCAGGAGGCACTTTTCCTTGTGTGCGATTCTGTTTGTGGGCTTTCAGAGCAACTGGCTACAAGCATGTTAATGCAATCAATCATCACAAGTTGAACATGAGAATTGGAGAAGGTAGGGGAAACATCAGGAAATGTGAGTGCATTGCATTTTGGAGGCCTTACCTTATTTCAAATAATACTCTGATATGTTATTCCAAGCTTCTGAGGGATAAACTGCCTCTCTCTGTTTTAACTATATTTTCTCCATTATTTGGCATTTGGAACAAATACTTTTTACATTACATTACACTGTTTAATTCAACAAACATTATAAAGCTTCTGCTTACACTGTTCAACTGAGAAATGCGAACATTTCTTAGGAAACAAGGAGCCGTAAGACCCCACTGGACCTCCCCTCTGCACCACAGAACCAGAGTTCACTCCCTTCTCCAGAGTCATGTGTTAGAAAGTCTAACTAACGGGAGCATAAACAGTGGTAAGTTTCTGGAGTCTAAATTTTATGTAGGAGTCCATTTAACCAATTTTATATTAGAATTACTAATACTACATGATAGAACTGAACATAAAATTCACACGAATTTTTAAGATAAAGCACAGCTCCAAAGAAATACCATCCTGAAGCAGTCTGAAGGCCTATACTCCTCTGCTGTGAGTGGTACCTAGGGAGGAACTGTGAGAACATTCTGTGCGAGACAAGTTATTAGGCATGGAGCACTGGGAAGTAAAAAGAGGTTAGCCAGGGTCTTTTTTACTCATGGAGCTTATAATTAGGAAGTAGAAGATGTGTTTACCATGAACACACACAAAAACTGCAGAAAGATACCAGGGAAAGATCAGTTCTGATCAACAGAACTACCACGTGAGTGTTGGTACCTGAAAAGGGCCTAGAAATTAAAGTAGAGCTTCAACAGGTAGAGTGTGTGGAAGGGCTTTCCAGGTGGAGGGGTCAGCCTATGCAAAGGCACAGAGGCATGAACCAAGATGACAGATTTATCAAGCCATGTCAGTGTGGTTGCAATATAAGGTAGGGCACTGGGAGGAAGACTTATCAAAAGTCATGTTTATGTATATATTTATTGTGTTGTTTGAGACAAACCAATGTCCAGTTTTTAAAGAAATCTTCTAGTGAATAACTGACTTTGTAAAATGAAAATGACTTTCCCACTTATCTGTAAAAAAAAGATTGGATTTTTAAATTGCTTTAGATTGGGGCACAAACACATGATAGATTGTATGATAGATTCAGTGGGCAATTTTTCCTTCAATTGCCCACAGAGGTATTTTGTTTGTTTATCCCACAAATATGTACGTAATGGTAAATGGTAAATTTGTGTAATGGTAATGTCTACAATTACCAGGCAGAAAGCTGAAACAAACTGGCAAAAAATGCCTCCACACTCGACAAAAAATAGACAGAAATGTCAGAATATTCCTTTCTTTTTTTTTTTTTTTCTTTGAGACCGAGTCTCACTCTGTCCCCCAGGCTCCCAGCCTCCCCAGGCTGGAGTGCAGTGGTGCGATCTCTGCTCACTCCAACCTCTGCCTCCTGGGTTCAAGTGATTCTTCTGCCTCAGCCTCCCATATAGCTGGGATTACAGGTGCACACCACCACACCCGGCTAATTTCTGTAGTTGTTTTAGTAGAGATGGGGTTTTGCTATGTTGGCCAGGCTAGTCTCAAACTCCTGACCTCAAGTGAGCTGCCCGTCTTGGCCTCCCAAGGTGCTGGAGTTATAGGCATGAGCCACTGCATCCAGCCAGGAATATTCCTTTCTAATGACTGATCATCCACTGCCATTCAGAGCACACCTCTGACACAGGATCTTGGGAAGACACAAAACGTTGCTTGACAAAGCATGGAATTGGAACAAAGGAAGATGGGAGTTTGATGGATAAATCATACAGGTCTCAGTGCAGTGATACAAAAGCGAATGACCTCTGTTGCATTAGAGGAAGCAGAATCATATTGAGTGGGTAGATTTGGGGTTCAAAATTTGAGCACAGCCCAGCCACATAGCAACTATATAACCCCTGGGATAGATATTTGGTCTCTCTTAAAGTCTCAGTTCCCTCATTTGTAAAATGTTATGTGAGTAGTAGTAATAGCTGACACTTACAGCAGCTACAATGAACCAACTAGACTAAATGTCTGGTGCTTTCGCTCTCTCTCTCTCTCTCTCTCTCTCTCTCTCTCTATATATATATATATATATATATATATATATATATATGTCAATGACAACAACCTTTAGAGGCAAATGCTATTATTATCCCAGTTTTGTAGATGAGGAAACAGGCACTTCCAGTTCCTACAGAAATGATGAGGGCTAATCTCTTCTGCGATGAATTATAAATGTCCCATTTCATGGTAGCAGGCATTACTTTCTCCAGATTTCTCCTGGAAGTGAGTCAACTTCTCTCTGCAATTGACTTTTAGGGGGTCTGGAAGGGCATGAACTCTGGTTCTGTGGTGCTGAGGGGAGGACCAGTGGGGTCTGAGGGCTTCTTGTCTCCTAAAATATCTAAAATCGAATACACATCATGGCCTAAGATATAATTTTATTTCCTCTTTCATTCTCCAAATTTCCAACTAGTCCATGAAAATAATTCATATTCTTTTAAAAATATTTTTACCCTTATTTTGTGTCAATTGGTAATCCTGACTTTAGTTTCTCAAGTGCATTCCCACCTTCACTTCCCCACAGTGCATTCTTCAGCTTCTCCTCAGACTAGCAGGAAAGGAGTCACGCCAAAGCTTGGCCCCTTCTCCCTTGCTTTCTCCCATACCCTTGATATAATTGTATTTCACCGTTTTCACCCAGCCACAGAAATTCATCATCTAGTGGCCAAAACATGAACATTTGCTAGATCATATGTCTTTCTTCTCTAACCATCATGGAAAAAACACTCCGAAGCTCTTTCATAATGTGTATCACACACCCAGATGAGAATAAACCCGGCTGAGGAGGTGCTGTGGACCAAATAGTTTTGTGCCCTCAAAATTCTGACGTTGAAGCCCTACCCCCTACCCCATGTGATGGTATTTGGAGATGGGGCCTTTGGGAGATAATTAGGTTAGATTAGGTCATGAAGTGGAGCTCTCAGGATGGAATTAGTGTCTTTATAAAAAGAGACACCAGAAAGCATGCTCTCTCTGTCTCTGCCATGTGGGACACAGTGGGAAAGCGGCCATCTGTAAGCCAGAAAGAGAGCCCGCACCAGAACCTGACCATGCTGGGGCCATGACCTCAGACTGCCACCTCCAGAACAGTGAGAAAACACATTCTGCTGTTTAAATCCACCCAGTTTATGATGTTTTGTTATGGCAACCCAAGCTGACTAATGCAGTGAAGAAAGCTTCTAACCTGTTCTTCCTACCTGGATTACCAGAATCTTAAAAATAATGACCATTTATTTTGAAAGGCAGGTTATAATCTAGGTATGGCAAGGCTGAGAGCTCAGGAAACAATTGCCATTGAAAAGATAATTTGTCATACTCAGAGATTCAGAGAGAAGGAGGCACACCACTCCATGGGGTCACGTGGAGAGGCACCTGGGTTGGTCAGGAGGCAGAAGGAGCTATGGGGGAAATGTGGACAAGAGCCTTTATTGTGGTTTCTGTGGGAAGAATCTGGTGAGGCAGGGTAACCATGCTTAGAATTGACTGGTTTGAATAATTTCAGTGGGCTCTAGGGCATAGGGATATCCCCAGTTGTCTGGTACCTGACCCTGGGTGGTTAGGGCAGGTGGATAGTGGTCCCACGTGTAAGAGCTCAATAAAGTTAGGTAGTTGAGAGGGTATAGGGTCTGAATTGGTTGGTGTGCATAGAATAGGCACAATTACAGGTGAGTTGTTTATCTCTAGAAATTAGCTAACCCTGAAAGGAGAAGTCTCTTCAGGATCATCAAAGGTGAAGATGTCAAAGCATCAAAGAATAAAAGACACGGTGACTACAACAATGTGGGCAATCTGATATAGACATGAATACTAGAGAATCTCATTAATTCAACCCTTAATAAATATTATAAAAAATCTTTGCTAAGTTACATTCATAACTTAATGAAGAGAATAACTTAATGGAGACCATATGGAATAAGAGCTATAAACAAATTACTCTAAATTAGCTTGTGCATAGTTATTTCCTGTAAGTTACAACCATTACACACATTGGTATTTATGACTTCCAATGCACTAGAAATCCTCGGAACCCTTAACAGCATGGCTAAAGAAATGTGTGTGTTTTTTTTCTTCTCTACTTCAGTCCCAATATCCCATTATCTGCTGCTCCCCTCTTCGAGTTTGTTGGAATGGTCACATCTTTATATTCATTACAACTAATTTCAAAATGTTTCATGCTCTTGTTCACCAACCACTGAAAACTTCGATTTTAGAAAAGCAAAATCTTCCCCAAGGGCATTTCTGCAACTTTGTCAGTCTATTATTAACTTTAAAATTTGTTCAGAAGTTCCTCATGAAAGGCCCATTGACAATTACTTAACCTGGGAATCATGCTGATTGGCAGGGTTACAGAATTCCACTGATTTGTGTCTTGCTTAAGAAGTTTTTTATCTAATACTTGGTCATGAAACAAATTACATTCTCTTCTATTAGCCTTAGAGTTTTACCTTTCAGCTTAGCTTTAATCCACTTGGAGTCCACCTTGTCCCTGCTGTTCTTCCCTATGCTTCAGGCAGACTCACTCTGCCTTTGCGGAGCTCTGCTAATCCCATGGAGGCTTTAGTGTGCTTTCACAAGGTGAGGGGCTTTTGTTGGGGGCTTATTGTGTTCTCCCAAATCAAACTCTATGTTCATATCCTCTTGCTGCCACTTAACAAATGCATGATATTCAGCAAGTTAACTTAATCTTTATAAGCCTTAGTTTCATCCTCTATAAATGAACTTCGTAATAATAATACTCACTTATAAGGTTATTGTGAAAATTAAATGAGATAATGCACATAACACACTTAGTGCAGCACCTGGTGCATAATAAATGCTCAATAATGATTACAGTTACTACCGCAGATATCCCAACTTTGTTTTTCTTGAGAGGCTTCCTATATTTTGAGGTCATTTTTTGCAAATTATTGGCCTCATTCATTACGTTCATTTTACTAATTTAAGTCTCAACATGTAACTCTCTAAGTTTAACTACTAACTTCTGGACCTAGAATGCAGAGATTCTTGTAGTGTCTCCCAGATTTTATTTAATCTGAAGTTTTATAAATTCCTGTACATCTAAACCTAAAGTAGGTAGGGCTGTATTATGACTTCTGTGCTTTCCTCCATAAAAAATAATAAAAATTTATAATTTGTGAGTGAGTTGGTATAAAGACAAATATAATCCAGCCTGCATTTATTATTATATTCATTATTGTTATGTCCTTTTTTAATTTTGTTTTTGTTTTTGTTTTTTTTTGAGACAGAGTCTCGCTCTGCCGCCCAGGCTGGACTGCAGTGGCCGGATCTCAGCTCACTGCAAGCTCCGCCTCCCGGGTTCACGCCATTCTCCTGCCTCAGCCTCCCGAGTAGCTGGGACTACAGGCGCCCGCCACCTCGCCCGGCTAGTTTTTTTTTTTTTTTTTTTTTTTTGTATTTTTTAGTAGAGACGGGGTTTCACCGGGTTAGCCAGGATGGTCTCGATCTCCTGACCTTGTGATCCGCCCGTCTCGGCCTCCCAAAGTGCTGGGATTACAGGCTTGAGCCACCGCGCCCGGCCCCTTTTTTAATTTTAAGAAACATTAAAATGAAAACATTTTCATGAAGCCCTAAAAGTATCATGGGCCCTGGTGCCTCCCATGCCTAAAAGTGAAGTCAGCCCTAATGGAGGACTCAGACCACAATGAGATTCAAAAAGTCCCAGTGAAGACACACTAAAGATATTGCTGTAGCTCTTTTGTTGATGGGAACAATGGAGCTACTACCAAAATCATTCTTGTAGTAAAATATTATAGAGTGAAAACAGTGTGAAACCCTCTTGAGACCATAGAGTTTAAGAGCCATAGTTCACTGATGTAAATTAGATTCATTGTCAAGGTGATCAGCTTTGAGTCAGAGAGAGGCAGAGCTTGAACTCAGTTCTCTTGATCACCAGTAAGTGTCTTCTTCACCATACTACCTATTGCTCTTCAAGTTTTATTTGAGCTTATGCCAAAATGTAGTTTAAAATCTTTTGTTCCCTCAGGAAAGCAGTATTCTCCAGTTCTACACTGCCATAGATATTATTGACACTCATGGAACTGAACATGACCTGTTAACTATGTGATGGGACTTGAAATCCCTTTTGCATTACCAGCAACTATGTTTCAGTGTGAACTGACATTAGATTTATTTAAAATAGCTCTTATTAGTTCTCCTACCTGAGACAAATCAATTTAGCCATTAGTAGATGAACATCAGAGCCCTGATACATCATAGCCCTGATACATCATAGCCCTGATATAAGCAGAAAATGACATGCTTAAATGGGGAAGAGTCAAATAGATGGAAAATAGTTAATGATGTTAAATGTTCAGTCAGTCAACAAATATTTGTTGATCATCTATCCTGTACCAGGTCCTATGCTAGGCACTGGTCATAGAAATTTGAAATGAAAGAATAGTTTTTATCTTAATCTACAACATTATTTACTGACAGTGTTACACATATGAGTGAAGTTTTGATTTCTGATTATAGAAGTAACATGTGGTTATAGAGAACAATTTGTAAATTATCCTTTAACTTAGACATTGCATTTTATTTTGTATGTACAGCACTTATAATGAATATTCTTTGCTTTCATTTGTTTGAAAAAATAGTTTCTGTAAGCACAAAATTCTAAAAGTTGGTAGTTATTTTCTTGCAGTATTTTGAAGATATTATTTCACTGTTTTCTAGCTTTCATTGATTTTTGTTGAAAAGTTAACATGTTAGTCTAATTTAGCATAATTTGTCCTTTTTTCCTAGAAACATTTATAAACTTTTCTGTGTCACTTTACATCAATGTGTCTAAGTAAACAATTACTTTATTTATCTGGTTTGGGATTTGTTTGGGTTTCCTGGACCTGAGAATTTGAACCTTTCTACAATTCTGGAAAATTTCCAGTATTTTCTTGGATATTACCTTTCTTTATTCCATTGTCTTTTTCTGAAACTCTTAACTGAATATGGTTAAGCTTCCTTACTATAGACCTTTCTTTTTATCTTGTTTATCTCTATCATTCATTTTGAGTAACTTCTTCAGATTTAGTTTACAGTTTACAAATTTCCTTTCAGCTAGGTCTAACTGCTATTTCACTTATTAACAGAGTTTCTCATTTTAATCATTATATATTTTTATCTCTGTAAGTTTTATTTTTTTAACTTGCTTGGCCATATTATAATTCTCTTGGTCCCATTAATATTTTCAGTACTTTTAAATAATTTTAAAGTACATTAACATTTCATATTCTGGTATCAAATGTTTCCCAAATCCATATTCTAATTCTTCAGTTCATTGTTTCTGCGAACTCTTGGTTATGGTGGCTTACGTATTCTGGCATTTAGTGGTTTTTAGTTTGAGCTCATGTTTCCTGGAACACTCTATATAAGAATTTTTTGTGTTCTGGGTTTACAGTACTTATAGTAGAGAGGAACTGCATTTGCTATGCTGTGACACTGCTTGGAGCAGCTTGTACAGAATTAGATTTTCCCTCCATCCTGCTCCCAAATTCCTCTAGGGTACCTCTATTCCATGGAAGTAGGTGGTCTGGTCATGACATCCCTGATGAAGGACTCCTACAGAGGTGGTACCTCCTTAAGGACTGAAGTCCCAAAAGCCAGGAAGCAAAGGGGAAAAAAGGGAACTAACATTTGTTAAGTGGTTATTACATTACAAGGTCCAAAGTAGTTTTATATCCAATCTATTTTTTTTAATTTGGAAAGTTCTTCTTGATATCTCTTATCTTGAAGATGCTGACAACCTTACATCCACATAACTTGCTAAGGGACTCAAACAACTAGGGAAGCCTAGAATGAACTGGTCTCCCAAATATACTGGCCCTTTCAGACATCATCTTGGTCTTGACTCACAGTTTTGTAGTGAATCCCAACACTAATTTAGCCTCTTGGGTTGTAGATCCAGGTTTCCCCAAGATGCATATGTATTTGAATATCGCATCCTCTGGCAGCATATACCAAGTGGCCAGGCAACAATGATTCCAGCTTTGCAATAATATACAGTTTAATTATATTCTTGTGACAGTTCTTTTGTCTTTATAGCCAAAGAAAGATTATGTTTGTTGACAGTGATTAAGTATCTATCGACATTTCTGAGAAATGTCCAGTACTATTTCATAGCCTTCCTAATCCAACTTGATCAATAATCTTGTAGGCAAACTACCAGTATTTCCATAGGATAGTTTCCATATGGATCATCCCATGTTAACTATTAAAGCATTTAAGATGAAATATTAAGCCTAAATGGAGAGGCTTTAAGAACGAAGACCAGCTGTTGTGTCTATGCACTTAGTGATTAAACAACTAGAATCAGTATTGCATTTGGACACATGGCTGAAGATGTACTCTGTGTGAGGAATATGCTCTTGAGGGAAAAGAAGCTTTGCATTTGCATATGGCTAATGTGAAAAAAAGAGAGAAACTTAAAAGCCAGGTACTGGCCAGGTACAGTGGCTCATGACTATAATCCCAGCACTTTGAGAGGCCGCAGTGGGCGGATCACTTGAGGTCAGGAGTTCGAGGTCAGGAGATCACTTGAGGTCAGTTCAGCCTGGCCAATATGGTGAAATCCCGTCTCTACTAAAAATACAAAAATTAGCCAGGCATGGTGGCATGCACCTGTAATCCTAGCTACTCAGAAGGCTGAGGCAGGAGAATTGCTTGAACCCGGGAAGTGGAGGTTGAAGCAGCCGAGATCACGCCATTGCACCCCAGCCTGGGTGACTAGAGTGAAACTCCATCTCAAAACAAAAAAACAAATAACAAAAAAAGCCAAGTACTATCTTCAGCTACTTGACAGGAGTAAAAAGTGAAAGCTTTGAAAGTTATTGATTACAAGGCAGCCATGATAAACTGTGGAGTTTTAATTAAATCCTACACAGTGTCAATGAGGGCCCAGACCCAATATTGTCTTATGTTTTAGGAATTAAGCATTTACAGAGCCTGTACGGGCATCTAAGTGGCCTGCCCCTAGTAGATCTATGCTGCCCAAAGTGGTAGCACTGGCCATGTGTAGCTATTTAAATTTAAGTTGATTAAAACTAAGCATAGTTTAAAATTTAGCTCCTCAGTCTCACTACAGGCTGAGTATTCCTAATTCAAAAATCTAGTATCTGTAATGGCACCAAACGTGCAACTTTAAGTACCAACACGATGCTCAAAGGAAATGCTTATGGAGCATTTCAGTTTTAATTTTTAGATTAAACATGCTGAACTGATAAGTATGTATGATGCAAGTACTCCAAAATCTAAAAAAAAAAAAATCCAAAATCCAAAACGCTTCTGGTCCCAAGCATTTTACATAAGGAATACTAAACTATATCTACATTTCAGGTGCTCAAGAGTGACATGTGGCTAGTGGCTACTGTCTTGGACAGCATAGGTCAAGAACAGTTCCATGATTGCAGAAAGTTTTCTTGGACAGCCCTGTATTAGATGTTCAATAAACACATGTTGATGGAACACAGTTCCATCATTGCAGAAAGTTTTCTCGGACAGCATTGTGTTAGATATTGGATAAACACATGTTGAGTGAATGAATAAATGACTGTCTAACATTCGAAAGGGGAGAAAAGATAATGCTTTTGCAAGAAATTGAGCCAGTACTTTTAAAGAGCACAAAATTTTATTTGTGGGGGGAAAAGAAAGAGGTGAAGTGATAGAATGACATTGTAAGAAGTATAATGTCACAGTTCCATTAGACATTGCCTGGATTTCGGTGACAAACTCATCCTTTGAAATCTTCAGTAGTTTGTTTTAAGAAGATGTGTGTGGGTGGAGACTTCATCGAGGAGCTCAGTGGAGAGCGTGTGTTTCCTAGGAGGGTTAGCAAGATGTAGAAAAGAGGGTTGACCTAAGGGGGAAGGAGCCAGGAGATGCAGGAGGCCATAAGAGCATTTGTCCACCAAAGACAGACAGGAAACTTAGGGACAGCTTTGAAATTCCACAGGTCGTGGAACTGGGCTCAAGCCTGTTTTGTCTCTAATTAAAGTACCCTGGCTGACGTCTAGGCTCTACTTTATACACTGTTTCAAGGGTTGGCAAATACAGTCTGCAGGCCAAATCTGGCCTACCAGCTGTGTTTACAAAGCCTACAGTCTAAGAATGACTTTTACACTTTTAAATTATTCTAAAAAGTAAAATAAAAAGAATGTTTGATGACTCATAACACTTACAGGTAATTCAAATTTCACTGTTTATAAAACTTTTGTTAGAACAGTCACCTCATTTGTTTACATATTATCTATTGCTGACTTTATGCGACAGTAGAGGAGTTGAGCAGGTATGACAAAGACCCCATGGCCTCCAAAGCTTAAAATATTTATACTCTAGCCCTTTATAGAAATAATTTTTCAACCTCTATACGATATCATCAATAGTGAGAGCAGGGATGTGCATACTAGATACAGGGGTTGAATATCCTTTATTCGAAATGCCTGGGACCAGAAGTATTTTAGATTTTGGATGTTTTCAGATTTTGGAATATTTACATTGTATTCAGCATCCCTAATTTGAAAATCTGAAATCCAAAATGCTCCAGTGAACATTTCCTTTGAGCATCAAGTCAGTGCTCAAAAAATATCAGATTTTGGAGTATTTTGGATTTCAAATTTTTGGATTAGGGATACTCTGCCTGTGTCACAAAACACTGGGTCAAGGAATGGGCTGCACTATGGTATTCCTGCTTCATGTGAAACCAGAACACAATGGAAGCTTTCAAAAGATAAGAGATGAGGAGGAGTAGAGAACTAGAAGGAAAAACAAAGCAAACAAACAAAAAACAACAAACTCTACATCAAATGCAAACCGCTAATTCTTTTTTTTAATGAGATGGAGTCTCGCTCTGTAGCCCAGGCTGGAGTGTAGTGGCACGATCTCAGCTCACTGCAACCTCCGCCTCCCAAGTTCAAATGATTCTCATGCCTCAGCCTCCCAAGTAGCTGGGATTACAGGCATCTGCCACCACACCCGCTTTTGTGTGTGTGTGTGTGTGTGTGTGCGTGTGTGTGTGTGTAGTAGAGAAGGGGTTTTGCCATGTTGGCCAGTGTGGTCTGAATCTCCTAGCCTTAAGTGACCCACCTGCCTCGGCCTCCCAAATTGCTGGGATTACAGGCGTGAGCCACCATGCCTCGCCCAAACTGTTAAATTTTTTTTTTATTGATGATAGTATGAAATTGGACAGATAAACAGAAAACTTTGTGAACTATGCCGATTAATCATCTCAGCTTTCTGAGGATCAGTTCAACATCACATGGTCTTCACTCCTCATCTGGCTATTTTGAAGTTCGAATGCAAAAATATACATGAAAGCACTTTGTTATACAAGTGTGAGGTATAATTCCTACTGGTAATAAGTAGGATAAAGAAGTTGAATACATATTAGAGACAGAAAAACAATACTTCACATGGGAGTTAGTGGACCAAGTGTTCCAAAATAACTAACATGACTATCACTGAGCTGCAGCCGGGGCCAAGTGATCTCCCCATAGCAGGAAAATTCCAAGTATGCCAAGCAGTCCAACTGAACCAGCAACTGCCACTCACATGCTGTCACACCCTCTCCAGCCTGGGGAAGAGGACAAGCTGTCCACTGGGCAGCAGACAACAAATGCCCATCTTTGATACAGAGCAGTCCACCTCCAGATGCTGCAGGCCATTTGCTCAACGGACACCTAGTTAGTGCCCCTCATGGGAAGGCCCTTTGCTAAAGTCAGCAGGACAGAAGGAGGAGAAGCTGAAATGGTGGACCCTGTTTTTCAAAATGTATAATCTCCTTGGAGCAATAAGAAAACATATTAGATTATTGATGACTATCAAGTGACAAATGAGAAATTCTGGAAACAAGTTATAGAACTGTTCGAAAAAGAGTGAGGTAAAAAGTCAGCAGAAGTAGTCAATAAAAGCCTCCTAAAGAAGGAAGGAGGAATCGGATTGAAGCTTAAAGACTGATTGGAACAAGGGGTGGGGAAAAAGGCATCACAGGTGAGGAAATGGAAAAGCTATGGGTCTGCATAGGATGGGAGAGAGAAACACTCCAAAAAAGGAGCAGTCAGCCAGGCTGAAGCAGATGGGTATGGTGGGGAGAGTCTGGAGATAGAGCAGAGAAGGATAGGGAAGGATGGGGGTTTTGGAAGATTTCTGAAAGCCAGGATGAAGGATTTGTCCAATTGACAATGGGGAAACTTAGCATATTTATACAAAGAAAAGGAGTAAGAAATTGGCATTCATCAAAGCAATAGCACAGGAAAGAGTTATGGAGGCACGAAGGAAACAGAAAATTCTGATGATATTCTAGTAGGAGAGAGATGAGCAGTAAGAAACAGAGTATACAACTTAGCCTTTATAAGAGAGGAGAGAAAACATCAAATAGAGCTCCTGAGAGTAAGGAATAGCAAGGGTCTAGGAACAATAAAGGTGGAAATTGTGCAGCTAGTGCTGTAAATTTAGGCGCATCACAGTACTTTACTTACAAAAGAATCTGATGAACATCTTTGAAAAGATGATGGGTACAAGCACTAGCCCAGGTTACTTGCTCACCAGAAAAAGTGTCCTATACAACTGGGGAACCACAGATGTTCCCTAATCTACTGGACAAAGAAAGGATTAGAATAAAAGGGAAAGTGGCTCCAGAAGAGAGAGATTTAGAGGACACTTGCTAAAGACGTTGTTATGGTCTAAAAATGCATTCCCCAAAATTCAGATGTGGAAATCCTAATCCCCAGGACGATGTTATTATAAGGTAGGGCCTTTGAAAGATGATTAGGTCATGAGGGTGGAGTCCTCAAAGATGGGATTCAAGCCCTTATAAAATTATAAGAGGCCCCAGAGAGAGCTGCATTGTCTTTCCCCATATGAGGACACAACAAGAAGACACCATCTATAAAGTAGGGAGCAGGCCCTCAGCAGACACTGAATCTGCCAGCCCCTGGATATTTAATTTCCCATCTTCCAGAACTGTGAGAAACAAATTTCTGTGGTTTTTAAGCCACCCAGTTTATGTTACAGCAGCCCAAACAAATTAAGTAAACCATCAACCCTGACTGAAACAGGGAGAGGCATTGTAAGTGGAGCTCAGGATATTCTCTCTTTTTTTTTTTTTTTTTTTTTTTTTTTGAGACGGAGTCTCGCTCTGTCACCCAGGCTGGAGTGCAGTGGCCGGATCTCAGCTCACTGCAAGCTCCTCCTCTCGGGTTCACGCCATTCTCCTGCCTCAGCCTCCCGAGTAGCTGGGACTACAGGCACCCGCCACTTCGCCCGGCTAGTTTTTTTGTATTTTTTAGTAGAGACGGGGTTTCACCGTATTAGCCAGGATGGTCTCGATCTCCTGACCTCATGATCCGCCTGTCTCGGCCTCCCAAAGTGCTGGGATTACAGGCTTGAGCCACCGCGCCCGGCCTGGATATTCTCTCTTGACACAGCTTTCCAGAGCTTCTCTCTGAATTTTTGAGGAAAATGTGGAAGAAGTGTAATACTTAACAGTGAATCAAACCCATTATCTTTACTATTAGGGAAGTTTCAGAAAACAGACAGCACAGTCACCCTCTTAAAAAAATTTTTTTTTCACCTTCTTTTTTGACCTAAGGTAGCATTTTCCATTTTGGTGTGGTAATAATTAGGGCAACATAGTGGCTACACCAATCTCAGTGGCCCATAGGTGACCACATCCTCATTGGTATGTTGAGAAACGGTAATCGAAGCTCTGAGGGTGGGAGAAGACCATCAGAAGGACGCACACATGAAGGTCCATGACCACCTGCCCATGAAGATTATACGAGGAGTGTAAAGACTCCTGTTTCACTGAAAATGGCTAATGGCAGATGCTACTGTTGTGATGTTGTTGTTGTTGGTTTGAGACAGGGTCTTGCTCTGTCGCTTAGGCTGGAGTGCTGTAGTGCGATCATAACTCACTGCAACCTTGAACTCCAGAAGTCAAGGAATCCTCCTGCCTCAGCCTCCCAAAGTCCTGGAAGTACAGGCATGAGCCTTCATACTGGCCAGATGCTACTGTTTTTACACTGTCTTTATGACCCAGATTTTAACCATTCAAGTTGGTGACCAACCCTAAAAATTCTGGCTCATATAATACAGCAAAAAATGTTTTAAATCAATTAAAGAAGAATATTTTTGTTAGTTTTTCCAACAGATTTAGCATTGGGTATAGTTTTTACTAGAAGTCATGAATCTTTAAGGTGATGCTTTAAAGAAGACTTTTACTGCCATGTCAATGACCCCCCCAGTTTGAGTAAATCAGACTGGCTAGAAATGAATCACCCAAACGCCAGTTTCATCTTACATGGGGATGCTTGTCAACACTGACATAAATTCACTTATGCTTGTACAAGAATAACATGACTGGAGAAAAGTAATAATAAATGAAACCTATTCCATGATTAAGATGGCTTTACAGGTATGAAATAGAAAATAACCAATTATCAAATTGATCTTGCATGCTTGATAAAATGGTCTTGTTAGGAAAAAAGTAAACAAAATCTTTACTACTTCATGATGCATTATAATGCATCGCCTCCATGTACAAGTAAATTTAGTATGGATGGTGAGAAGATGTGAACTATTCAGTTTTATATTTAAGGAGATGTCCAAAACATCTAAACCTTTTGCTAATCAATCCACAACCACTTGAGTAACTAGAATGGACAGGTATTGAAAGCAATGAAATTGAAACATGGTTCTAGGCTAACTTCTGTAGAATGGAGGGATTATACTACTAAATGAACTAAATTCTATGAAGAATAGAGACATAGTTATATAATATCACATGGTATATTTCTGCCAGCAGAGAGGGAAGGATAATGGTTAAACTTAAAAATAAAAGGTAACTGCTTTATTTCAGAAAGTGAATCTAAAAGCTTTCTCATTGTTCATTTAAAAAAAAAAAAACTTCTGCATTAAATTCTTCCTATTACGTTTTAATGTGGCTCTTTAGGCAATCAGAGTTAGATTATAGAAATTCTAAGAAACTCTTCCAAAAGTAAATTTTAAAAAAATGTCAAGAGAAAAGACAAATTGCTAGCGTGGAAAAATTATTTGTTTACCTTTCAGATGAAAATAAAACACATTTAAATGTTCAGGTGCTTAAGAAGGTTATTTTTTAAATCATGAAGTTCAGGTCAGTTTCTACAGTGAATACTAATAAGTAGTGAATAATTTTGGTACATTCTTCAATGCCATAAATTCAACACTTGTACAATGTGAAAATAAAGGAATATATTTACTCATCTGTTGGGAGTACCACTTCCTGAACTCTAATTAAAGGACAGCACATAAAACATTTTCTTGTTAAACAACCTAACATATTTGGAGTTGGGATACTATCCAGGGAATATAGATGCAAATGAAGAGGAGAACTTATTTGGGTAATCGTTGTACTTGATTATTAAAGGTCTCTCTCTTTTCTGCTTAAAGTTGGATTTCTCTGAGGGAAATGTTTATTTTAAAGCAGGAAATCAGGAAAATGAAGGTAGACACAGCAAAGTCTACAATTTATGGGGTAAAGAAATGCTGTAGTTGGAATTTAAAGTTAAACATAATTTAATTAACATTTGTTTTTGGCTAGGAAAAAAAAGAAGCACCATCTTCCTATTCAAGGAACATGTGTTTTCGACACAAATAAGTCCAGAAGTAGAAACCATGGCATATGGCAGAAGTGCCCAACACAACCCACATCAATGAAGGCATTGTGGCCCTCTAGCTAGCAAGTGTAGGCCACTGAGATGGCTGACTGTGGACCTGGTGTAGGGAGTCTCTGCTCACTGACACAATGTGGAATTCAACAGAGAATAAAACTGCCTCTATCAGAGACTAGAACCATTCATAGAATATTACAAAATGATGCTTCCAGTAGACAGACAATGCCAAGATATACACTTGCTACACCACTTGGGAGCCTGTGTCCTATGGCACTGGGAGAAATATATCTGCAGGTCCAGAGAACACTATCGTTGAATGCTAGCATCACAGTGGTTCATCACAATATAAAGCCTCACTCTTTTAGGAAAAACAAGTTATTCTTATTTAACTGAACTGATCCGGATTTTCTTCTAGTTTTCGTGGGTGGATTTAAATTTTATCAGTGCTGGAACTTACAGAAAATTCAGAATACAAAGTTAGGTATGAAAATAAATTTTTGTAAGAATGAGAAAATATATCACAACAAATTATAAATTTTTAAAAACAGCATTGCCAAATCTAAAAATTCACATGGCTCTTGTAATTAAAGGTCTAACACATCTATGTAATATCTTTTTCTACAGTGTTGATAGTATGTCCTTTGATCATCTCTTCATATGAAAATTACTTTGTAATCCAATTTGGAGAGAAAATAGAAATAATTTATTCTTTCTTTTAGCATAGTTTATTAAACTTTTAAAAATTATTTATAGTTTAGAAAAGTTTTTTTCTAACTTCACAACTCATTATTGGGAATGGCCTGTATATTTGTAGGAAACTTCTATCAAATTTCTTTTATACATGTGTTGTAAGATTTCAGGGCATGTCAAGTTTTCATACACTGTGACCAATTCATAGCATTCTCAGAACTTAATTTTGTGGGTCATTCTGGTGGGAACCACCAGACTATGTCAGGACAGCCTTCGAATTGCTAAGATGCAACCCAATATATTGGGATGCATAAAACATGTCATGCCACATACAGATATGCTCACTGATTTGCTACAGGTTTGCTCTTCCAAATACAGGAATTCCAGTAAATTTTATTAGCAAAATTCCAATAAAAATGGAAAAAAGTGTGTAGTGCTTTTGTAATTATATATGCCACTTATTGTCTATACTTCTGACCAGAGAGAACTTATGTTTTGACAAAAGAATATCAATGAAAACTGACTTTTCTGTCTACAACTTCACACACTGATTATTAGAAGAATTTTCTACAATCTAGCTCATGGCTCTGCACATTACAAACTTTTCTTTTTTCTTCTATGTCTGTACACTTCACTGGCAGCTGCTGCTGATTGTGTTCATGGCACGATTCCACTTCTGGCCCTGCATCATTGTGCCATGACGCTGTGAGTCAGCACAGAGGGCAGTGGGCGTATTCCTGAAGTTCTTCCACACCTAGCAACCACTTCCCTACACAGAGAAGGGACTGCGAACCACACAAATACTTCTCAAACTCAGAGTATTCCCAATTCAACTTCCCCTTAGTCAAATTTTGACCTATGGCCAATCCAGCATAGTGACACATGAGAAATGGTGACAGATTACACCAGAAGGGAAAGAGACAACAGTCTTAGCCGGTCTTAAGGTTAATTCTACACAAACATCTGATCGTGTAAGTATATTGCTAGGGCTTCCTCCCTAGCCTTGAAAGAAGATTGCAAATGAGGAGACCTGAAACTTAACAATCACGATTAAGTTCATCTCTGCTAGTTATTAACCCATCACAGACTTCTTGGTTTCTCCAAAAAACATTACTTATCATAAGTTAATCTCTTAAAGCTTGGTCAGTGAAACTGAGACTAGAATGTCATAGCTAAACTTGAAGAGCTTCCCTGAAGGTGCTCTAAGCTAAACTCAAATACCTGTATTCAGAATTAGTGGGGGCAATTTTAAAACAGTAAGCGTCACTTTAGTAATCTGAAACAGCAAATTCCAATTTGGGAGCAGATAAAGTTATGTAATTACTATGTTGGAAAGGCATGTTCTTGACCAAAGTGGAAGAAATCCTGGCACTCTATGCTGTTTCTAACTAGTTCCTTTACAAAGTACTTCAAGGCTTTGGCACAACAGAGAAATAAACTTCCATGTTGTTTAAGCCACTGTAACTGGGCTTTGTCTATTATTTGCAGCCCAAAGTAAACTTAACTGCAAGAGGCAGTATCAGGATTACCTGGGAAGCTTTGCTGAATTATCTCCTCCTTCATTCTGCCGTCCTCCAACACATGGAGGGGTAGAGTCCTGAGGCCTGCCGCCGGAGAAGAGGAGTAAGAAGAGAAACACTACTTGGTGCAGTGAAACATACCACCCTAAAAATTTAGTGGATTAAAACAACCACAGTTTATTATAATTTTTCATGATTCTGCAGGATATATTAGCTCGGCTGGGCAGGTCAGTTCCACATGGTGTCAGCTGGGATTTCCTGTGTGGGGAGGCTGGCTGGGTCTCTCCACGTGGTCTGTCACTATGCAGTAGTCTAGCCTGAGTTCCTTCACATGGTAGTTGGAGCCCAAGACAGTGAAAGAAAAGGCTGCCAAGTCTCATAAAGCCCAGGCCTAAAATTAGAACTTCCATCACATTGGACAGGTCAAAGTAAGTCACCAGGCCAGCCAGATTCTAAGGGAGGGAAAAGAGACATTCCCTCTTGATGGGGGAAGTGGTCTGTAGGTACGGGGTGGAAAAATGTATTGGCAGCTGTCTTCGTAGAGAGTCTACATGCCTAGAGAAGTAAAATGATTGCTACGAGGACAAAAAAGTAGTAATAAAGTGGAATCCAGGTTTTTGTCCTTTTGGCACCAAGAACTCCAGTCTGTATCTGTCAGACTCCCCTTCCTCTCCCTCCAGGCACTCAATCACTTGCCCTTGTAGAAAATTGAGAGTGCTGGGAAAAGGGATGCCGTCTGCACTCTTCGACTGGGCCAGCCAGGGTGGAGCCACCACGGCAATCATGTTCCACAGTCTAGCCTTCAGCAGTGCAGGCCTCGAAACTGAATGAGAGGTGTCAAGAGCACTGCACAATAAAAGAGTAAACGTCATTTAATACAGTTTTATTATATGGAGTGTGTTGTGTCTGTGTTTATGTGATTTTGATATGTGATATATTTCTCACTGTGGCTCATAGTCAAAAAGTTTGAAAGCCACTTGCGTAGAACATAGCAGGTGCCCAATTAGTGTGTTAAACACAATATTTCCATCATCCTGTTAGGATCCCTTCTGGGACTCACCGACAGATTTCTGCTCTTTGTCTCCCCTTTTCTATGGGGACTACTCTCCTTCTGTTCACATTACTTCTGGTATCATATTGTGATCAATTATGCTATCATCTTCTTTTACATTGTCATTCATGTCCCTGATTGTCTTAAATAAAGTTCAGCTTTTCACAAGGTTTTATCACTTCTTGCTTTGCTTTTTTTTTTTTTTTTTTCCTTGATCATTTTCAGAGAATCTCCAAGTGGCTAGTTTCACTCATTATTTGGAATGTGAAAGACACCTGCGATTTTCACCTGACCAGCATTGGTTCTGTCATCTGGCAATAGTCCCCTAACTTTTCTTTTGGGGAGCTATCCTTTTCTATTCTGTGTGGTTCTGGTAGGCTGTCCTGTAAAGTGGGCATGTGACCCAGGCTGTCTAAAGTTTTCCATGATACTCAGCATGTGGCCCTTAGTTTTAAAAACCTTGAGAATCTGGAGTGATTTTTCCTTCTGCATGTAAGACCTTCTTTTGGAATAAAGCTAGACCCAGATGCAGGCAGGCAGCTGGAGAGCAACGATTCTGGCAACATAGGGGGAGCATCAAGTTCCAGCCATGCCTGCTGTGTTGACTTCAGTTCTCAAATCAGCATTCTGTTATCATTGCTTGAATTTAAGAAAAGGGGTTGGTCCCACTTATCTCATAACCAAAGTGATCTTTGGCAACAGGTGCTGGTGATGGGAGCTCTTAGTGGACACCAGGCTGCCCAATGAGAAGGACTGATACGGAAAGTGGGGTAGGCTTAAAGAGGCTAGAAGCTCGATTCAGTACCAGTTGAATCTAATTATGTACACTATGCAAGTGGGAAGGAAGCGTGTAAACTGGGAATGATGACAGGAAACAAATAGAGTTAAACGAATAAAGACCATGTATGGGAGGTCTCCCTGTAGGGCCAACAATTGAACTAATTCAATTAGCAGGCAATTAAAAAATCTTTCAGATTCAGCGTGCTTTGTTTAGAGGAGGAAATTATTGTATACAATGACTGCATAAAAATAAAGACTCCTACAAGTATAGCAATTAGTCTCTTGTTTTTCATTTTAATTACTTTAAAAAGACAAGAAACACAAAAATTATGGGAACAGAAAGAATATTTTCAAATTAAGTTTGAATGAGTTATTCTAGAATGGCAGAAGGTAAAATTAGATACAGCTAGTTACCCAAGTGTCTGTGATGTTTTAACGTTTCTAGGTGATGGTCTTCCCGTGGGCTTTGTTTCCTGGGTAGAAGATCCCTGGAAGCACACATTTTTTTGAAGATACTAAAAAGTAAATTACTGTGATTTAAAAAACAGCTCAATGTAGCTCACAGAATATGATAAATTAATACTTAATTAAGAACCTAATGAAGCCTACCCAGTTTCTAATACACTAAAGAATTACACCTAGGAGTGAAATGCAGAGAGCTTCCAATACACTGTAGCATGAACAGCTGACTGAGAAGACGTTAGTTGTATAAGACAGTAAGAAGGCTTAACTCCACATACCTGTTCTTAATGAGCCAGTACAAAACTTATGTCGTTCTAAATGACCAGTTTAAAAAGAAGATTCACTCCTTTCTTTCATCTGTTTTCCTTCTCTGAAAATCTTTATAGAGCCTCAAGCATCTCTGATCTCAATTTTGTCAATTTTTACCTTATTTCTGGCTCCCCATGTTTCAGTGGGCTTTTATAAGATTTCAGCCAAAGCATCCTCATGTTTAAGTGGCTAACCTGCTTCCATGAGAGTCCTTAAAAATAACACCTGCTACTAGAATTATACATGTCCCAACTTACATTGTTTTTAGTAACTTTCTCTGGCTACCACTGGCCCTACTCCATTTCTATTCACTATTGCTCAATTTCAGTAATTATTTCTGACTTTTTGGTACATTAATAATTAAGGAATTCTACCACAATTCCCAGAATGTCAAATCTAAAGGATATGCTCTAGTGTTCATTTGACCTGATCTTTCTCAAAGACTTTCTTCCCCTTGGCTTTCCATACAATGCTTTCTACTGGTTTTCCTAATTCTTCAGATTTTACTTCCTTTTCTGTTCTCCAGAGCTTCCTGAATTGTCAGTCACGGTGCTGTTCGGTGGTGAAATTATCCACCTGACTGTTTCACCTGTGCTTCAAACAATCTCAGGGTGTCCAAAAGGAGCCTCATTAAGCTCCTTGTTTTGGATAATTGCATCTATCAACCAAGCTAGAACACTTGAGTCCTTTACTCTCCATTTCTTCCAGAGTTAGTAAGACATATCCATGGCCATGACCCTAGTTCAAACTCTTATCATCCATAAATTAACTTTCTAAATGGTCTCTGAGCCTTTATTCTTCCTCACATCACCTTCTCCCATAGCTCATCTTCCCTTCTCACTGCCAAACTCTGTGATTTCCTGAAAACACAAATATGATTGTTTGATACTCTTACTTTAAATCCATCAATGCTTTTCAATATCTGCAGGAGCGCTTCTCACACATTAATGTGACCCTGAATCACCTGGGGATCTTGTTAAAATGTGCTTCTAGCCTGGAGTGGAGTCTAGCAAGGTTCATGTGATGCTGCTGGTCCTTGGACCACACTTTGAGTAGTGGGGGTTTATAACTTAATTTTCAAATCTTATAGTATAGAATACCAGGCTCATTACAATCTAGTCCATTGCCCAGAATGCATCTGTGATGACTCTATCATGTGTAACCTTTATTCCACCTCCATCCCTTGCACATGCTATTGCCTCTGACCAATGTGCTCTCCTCCCAGCCTGCTTCCCCAGGAAATTTCCTTCTATTGATTAATTAGTTGGTTGATCATTCATTCATTCACCCTGATTGATCTTAAGAGTGACCTCCTCTAGATTGGCGTGAACCCGGGAGGCGGAGCTTGCAGCGAGCCCAGATGGCGCCACTGCGCTCCAGCCTGGGCAACAGAGCAAGACTCCGTCTCAAAAAAAAAAAAAGAGTGACCTCCTCTAACAAGACCTTTCTGGCAGACTCTCCAAGATAGAATCAGGTAAGTGTCCTTCCACTGTTTTAGTAGCACTTTCATCCTGGACATTTTTCAATTATATCATCTGACATAGACAATAACGGAGCTGCTTACATGTATTTGTTCCCCACCCTTACCCTGCCCCTAGTCTGTGATTCCTTGAGGGCAAACTCTATCTTACACTCTTTGTTTCCTGCAGGCCCAGCACAATGCCTGGCACAAAGTGAGCTTTCGGATATTTATTAAACTTTGTGCTTTCCTTATGAAACGCCTCTCACCAACTTTGCAGGCAAGGGGTCTGAGTAGGTCAGGAGATTGAATTCATTGACCTTCACAGTTTCCTAGCCACATTTCTTATATCTTTTGTCATTCAGGAAAATAGGCACCAGCTGTAGATCTGTCCGTATTCAAAAGATAAAAATCAAATAAAATTTCCCTAATAACAGAGAAATAGATGTTTTACAAGCTGTTGGTATGAAATGGTTCAATAATAATATCACATTTGTTTCACATTTCTTAACAATTCACCTTTGGGTCTTTATCATGGTGATCTTTTTTTCTTAATAAAAATCTCACTAAAATTTTCATGAGGCCAATGGTGAGAGAACAGAACTATATTAAGAGTCTTATGAAAAATATATTATACATCTTTCTCTAGAAATTGTCTTTTAATAATTTCATTGGATCATCAATTGCTTATCTTCTTTCTAGCTTTATAGTTCCTTTTTCTTTTATCATTAGAAGTGGCTAATAAAAAGGTAGATTAAAATACATTTGGCTGTTTGACCAGGTTTGAACAGAATTTCCAACACCGTGAACACTGGGAAGCAATGTTTATGTAAGAGAAGACGAACCTCCTCTTTTCTGAGCCAGAACAGCTGTTATCAGAGGAAGAAGAATCTCTCTTAACACAGTTGAGCCATTAGGTACAGTTTCATCTTCTGCCACTTTCAACAACACAATCCAGTATATCGTTAATCATGGAAACTGCTGAGCTGTTTTATACATTTCTATACTTTTGCATATGCTTTTTGCTCTGCTTAAAACTCCCTTTCCACCCATCTGTCTAACTCTTCCTGATTTGTCAGACTTCAGTCAAATGTCACTTGCTTGGGGTATGTGAACTGATTGCCTCAGCAGAGCTAGCCTCTTCCTGAGTTATCTATAGTCTTTTGCACTGCTGGAAAATCTGATTTATTTGCATGATCCCCAGTCCCATCCCCCGTCAGAGGCAGGGACTTTATATCTCCTGTGCCTGGTTAAGTGTTGGCTTATATAACGCTTGTGGTAAGTGGAATATAATGCCGGTGCCCTCCTCCCCTGACCCCCAACCCCATCCCCAGAGAGATCACATCCCAATTTCGGGCACTTGTGAATGCCTTGCCTTACATGCGCAAAAGTGACCTTGCAGATGGAATTAAGGATCTTGAGATGGGGTGTTTATTCTGGATTATTATGTGGGTGGGCTAAGTATAATCACAGGGGTCCCTTTAAGAGGCAGGTAGGAGTGTCAGAGTCAGAGTGATGCAGCCTTGAGCCAAGGCTTGTAGGCAGCCTCTAGAAGCTAGAAAAGGAAAGGAAATGGATTTTCTGCTGGAGTCAACAGAAAGGAAAGCATCCCTACAGACACTTTGAGTTTAGTCTGTGAGACTCATTTTAGACTTCCGACCTCCTGAATTCCAAGACATATGTTCATTGTGTTAAGCCACTAAGTTTGGGTATAGGAAACCAATATGGTGCTAGATGATTGTTCTTTTGCAAAACGCATGAATAGAAAAGTGCCTCTGGGTTCATCTTCTCTGTCGTTATGTTCTATCTCTCTGAGCAGCATGGAAAGCCCAGGTGAAGGGAAGCCCAGGTGATGGCTCTCAGACCTGACAAGAAAGGCACCTTTCATACCCCCAGGGCTTCTGTCCCCAGCATTCTGCTGGCCCAGCTAGCACAGCAGTGTGCTCCGCACTACAGCACTCCACCAAAACGCAAAGTCATGTTTATGTGCATATTTTCTATAGCTAACCAATGCAAAATCCTGTGATTGATGCTATAGGGAATCTTACGTGGTCTATGATTTACTTTAAAATTCTCTGGAACTCCTTGAGAATGAGCACTGCAATCATGTGAATTGGAGCATGATGCCTCTGGCCATGGGCTCCTGCCCCCTATCAGGTCTCTCCCTCCTTGTTCTCCCCAACAAAAGGAGAGGAACGCCCACCTCCTTCCAGAACCCAGGTTTCCTGACTCGCTTAAGTAACTTTCTGAAATACTGCAGCTTCTCCTTCCCCAGACCTTCATTTCTAATTTAACATAAATAAATCTCATATACTATAATCGACTTTTTTAAAGGGTAGATTTTATTTTCACAGCTATCTTCACAGGTCTTTTTATTTACCACAGTGAGGGTTAAAATGCAACACAAAGCCCACCCTGTAACTGTACTCAGAGATGCGGCCTCTAGATGTCGCTACGACCCAAGTGCTGTTATCAAAGGGCACTCGGCTGTCTACATATGTGCCACACATTTAGTATTTTTTCAAGATTATACAGCAAATATACATTTAATCACAGAACCTCACCATTTTCCTCTGTTCCATTCTAGCTCAACTTTTTTGAGCAAAATTCTAACTAAATGAGAGTAAATGATATACCTGATTACTTCACATTTTATTCTTTAGTTCTGTTTCCCATGTCAGCACTAGAACATCTTGGATTTGCTTGACTATCAGGAGTATTTGTTAAAGGTGCACCCAGTTCCATAATCACACAAATAATTGGTTTTTTTATACAGCACTATTTTTTTGTGTGTGGTATTTTCCCTTCTACTAGATTTGCATGCATTTTTTGGAAAAAACTATGAGTTGATTTGGGTTTTTGAAAGCAAGTGGCAGCAAATATTAAAGGGCAGATGCATTTAGAGTTCTGGAAATACCCTGAAACTTCACTAGTCACTAACACTTGGTCCTTTCCCATTCTAAAATTTCAATTTATAAATGTAAATGTATGGTATTTTGAATCTGAAATGAGCATTGGGTGGGAGAATTTAGAAGAGTTTGGAAAGGATGAAAACCTGCCCTCCAGTACCCCCTTTTCTGATTTCATGAGAATGTTTCTACACATTGCTAAATTTGGAAGACTTCCCTGTCTTGATTTGAAAACATGCAACAAGCTTTTACAAAAACGTCAGTCCCATTTTTCCTCTTTATGCTAGAATTATTTCCTTTGTTTATATGTCCTTATTTATGCCATGGTATTGCATGATATTCTTCCTGTTACACTGATTTGTAATTATTGCATTTTACTTCTGATGGATGCTGTAAGTCACATTTCATAGCCTAGGCTGAGACCTGAATAACTGGAAGTAATGTTTTATTTAAAGATAGTCCTTGCATCTCTCTCTCTTTCTCTCTTTCTCTCTCTCTCTCTCTCTCTCTCTCAACAGTCTCACTCTCGCCAGGCTGGAGTGCAGTGATGCAATCATGGCTCACTGCAGCCTTGTCCTCCCGGGCTCAAGTGATCCTTCCACTCAGCCTCCCAAGTAGCTGGCACTACAGGCATGGACCACCACACATGACTAATTTTTCTGTTTTTTACAGAGATGGGATTTCTCCTCAATGCCCACGCTGGTCTCGATCTCCTGGACTCAAGCAATCCACCCGCCTTGGCCTCCCAAAGTGCTGTGATTACAGGTGTGAGCCACCACACCCGCCTCTCACTTTTTTAAACTGAGACTTAGTAGAACTAAAAATTAAGGCTAATGTCCCCTTATATATGTACATATGTACTAACACATACACACACACGTATCTAAAAATGAGTGTTTTCCAAATCTTACGTTTAATATTTATGCAGTCATTTTCTGACAGCTTTGAATATAACCAAAGTTATTGTTAGGCAAAGAACTTTGACTATAATCAAGGTTATTGTAAGATGAGAGAACATGCTGTTTTTATCATCCACCCACTTGCTCTACCCAAGAAAAATACTGAACAGCAGTTAGCTCATATTAAGGGCTATATCTAGTAACTGCTAAACTGTCAGACTTCTGTCAGGCAAGCAATTCATGTTGATTTCTGACTTCAGAGCTGAAATTAATAACGAGCCCATGCAGGCCAGAGTTTTTCTCAGGGAAACAACCCAGAGGTGCTATTAGTGACTGAACTGACTGTGCTGGTTAAGGGTTAAAAAATGTGTATGAATATCAGAGAACATCAGTCAAATGGAAATAAGTGGGCAGTTAAATAATAAAATAAAAATAAATAGTCTCATGATTTGGTCTGCTTTCATTGTAAGCCAGCACTAACACTTCCTTTTGGCTGTTGGAGAAACCAGAATGTTCAGTTAACTAATACATCTGTAAAGTAATAGTCCCAGATCTCCCTATCTGCCCCTAGCCTCCATATTAATGCCTGACAAATTCTGAGGTTATGGGGTGAGGTTAACTAGCTCTTGGAACTAACACCAATGCTAAGCGCTGATTTGTAGACATCTGCAATATCCATAGCATAGAGCCTATGAATTAAATGGGTCCAGAGGCCTCTAGTGCAGCCTCCTTGCCAGCACAGATTCTTTGCTACTGTGGGTTTGGCCACATCACAATGATGTAAACACTGCATAATAAGCTCCTAATATGACAGAGCCACACTGGAAGTAACTTTCATATTCATTCCCAACGAAGTCCAGAATAGCAGGACTACTGTGAATACCTATTTGCTACTCTTGACTTGATAAACATGTCTTGATGGTAGGAAAAACCCCAAATATCAATGAGAAAATAAACAGAAAAGAGGCACCTACCAAGGGCTCAAGCATCAAGCTGGAGAGACACTGGTAAGAAATCATGTCCTAGACAAGCCACTTTTGAAACGAATTACTTTCTCAGTAAAATTAATTTTTCTTTTACTTCAGCCTTGCTTAAAGTTAATAAAGGGAAAATGTCTGGCAGGATCATCTACCCATCTATCACCACCCACTTAATCACTAGGCACCATGGACCGTGAGTCTGGGAATGCACAGAATCACTGGATTTAATTGGATCTGGCACCTCCTATTTCCTAAGCACCTTCTTTGTCTTCCATTATAAGACAGACCTTTTAGGAGGAATGAATAGGTTGGAAGCTACAGACAATTTTTTCAATTTCCTATTTGCCACAGGAGTAACTTAAAAACAAAAAGACAGCCAATAGCTATGTCCTTTATAGAATCATTGGGCTGTTTGTATTTATTGTTTTGAAATTAAAGAGAAATTCTAGGGTTGGGCTAAGACCAAAGCTCTAAAAATAGATTAGTGTATGTCACCAGAATAACTGATTACATGAAGAGTCATTTTTATAAGCATTAAGTATGCACTTCAGCACCATGCTTTTCCCTTGAAATTAAATTTCAACAGCTTTATGGAACTGAGTATAGACCCACAAAGTAAGGCTGGCCAGAAGCCCATGTTATATTCCCAACCTTGCATCCTCCTGTCAGTTATATCTCGTATAAGCCACTCATTAGCTTGGTTAATAACTGATTTGCTGGCTTCCCGCAATGAAGTTTTGGATCCTTGATAGCAAGGCATCAGTATTTCCTGTAATGCAAATTTTCACTTAAATTACCTACACTTCACAAAACACTGATAACCTTCTGCTGTTAATGAACATGACTAATTCCAGACGAAAAGTCCCTAAGAGAATCCTTTTACGGAATCCTTTTATGACATGTACCTGTTTCCAGTTTATTGCATCTTAGCTCCAAATTGATGCTTCAATACCTGTCTGTGATCATGGACAGAAATCTTTTAAAATTTTCTTCTTCACATTGAGCACAATGTGAAGCCTTCGTGGTAGAGCGTGCTGAAGGGATATTGCAGGAGCGAGGAGACTGTCTTGCGGTGTCTGGTTGCTGCATGGTATGTCAGCAGTGTAGGTAGCTCTGCCCCAGCTCAGGGGCCCAGAACACGTGGCCTCTCGGGAACCTTGCAGCTCCCGTCTGGCCTGATGATAACCTCACACAGCCCTCTTGATGTGAATACCATGTGCTCCAGACCTCCTGTCTGCACTGACGCCCCTTCTCTCTGCAAGCCCGGCCACTCCCTGAGGCTCACCTGGCCCCAGCCTGCACTCTAGAGGGTTGCTTCCTGCTTGCCCAGTGAACTTTTCTACCATCCAGTGGACTGCAAATATAACTTTACAAGGAGTCTGAAGCCCAGCATCCCTTCCAAGTCTGTCCTTCTTTGGATAGTCTCCCTTACCCCTAAGAAAAATTATAGAGTTTTCTTATACCTAGTAGTCACTCTTTTATCAGAGTTCAGCATTTCTTTATATTTAACTTCCCCTGTTTAAATCATGGTGTGATGTTTATCTCCTAATCGGTCTTAGACTGACAAAAAATATTTCAAACTTACTAACTGGTAATTGTCAGCAGAAAAGATGACGGGAATCAAAGTTCTAATGATAACGTAAGAAAAAAACTAGACTTTTCAGTACATGGCCATATATTTATCAGATAGACTAAACACATACTAATAAACCAGGTATTTCATTTGACTGTAGAGTCAGTTTTTATATGCAAATTTATTGTATATAAGTTTTTAAAAAGGACATACAAGTAATTGCTGTCTTTGGGTTACATAACTGATATGGTCTGGCTCTATGTCCCCAGCCAAATCTCATCTTGAATTATAATCCCATGTGCTGTGGGAGGGAGCTTGTGGGAGGTGATTATATCATGGGGGTGGTTCCCCATGCTGTTCTCCTGTTAGAGTGAGTCTCACAAGATCTGATGGTTTTATACGTGTCTGGCATTTCCCCGCTGGCACTTCTCTCTCCTGCCACCATGTGAAGGACATGTTTGCTTCCCCTTCTGCCATCATCGTAAGATTCCTGAGGCCACCCTAGCCATGCAGAACTTTGAGTCTTTCCTTTATAAATTGCCCCGTCTTGGGTATTTCTTCATAGCAGGGTGAAAACAAACTAATACAAAAGCTGACCCAAATTAAATAGCACAAAATAAAAAATACCCCAAAAAGCAGCTCCTGAGACACTCAACAGTGAACATTTATGCTCACAGGTAAGTTACCGAGTGCTACACTTTCTTCAACAATGTAATGCAAGCAAATATAATACTCAGTATCAACATACTCCATAAAATTGTCTTAATACAAGATAAGAGATCATGGATTTGTTTTTTATAACAATATATTTGGGTTTAAACTGGTGACTGGTGATTATGCCCTTACTGAAATAAAAGAAGGCTTATTTTCTCCTTTCTCAGATGTTCATCATGTAAAAGACACAAACCAAAGTACAAAGAAGAAAAATGACTTGTTAGCACAAAATTCTCAGGCTTTGGCTGGATAGCTTATTTGTTGATGCAAAGGATGCTATTTCAATCAGAAAAATATTTGAATTAAATTATAAGGTATTGAAAATATTACCAATAAAAGGGCCATTTGCGTCAGGGAGACCAATAAACAGTTTTCAGTAATGATGAAAACATTGTAGAAATCAGATCTTCATCAGCACTTAAAATCCACTTTCTAAAATGTGGTATTTCAGGCAGACAGCTGTCTTTTCAGGTAGACACCACCACCACCTAAATTCCTTTAGCATCCACTTGTCATTTTGCCTGCATCTCTGATTCCAGCAGTATCATGCCCAACCTCACTGCAGATGTAGCTGGTTACATGTTTTGGAGTTTGGGTAAAGTTGCCACTAGAGAACTGGGTCACTCTGGAATGTTTTCACTTAGAGGCAGTCTGGTGCCCTCAATGGGTCAATGATAGGGCAGGGCTTTCCTGATGCTGTTGTTCAGAAGCCGTCCACAAGTCCAAATGCTGGAGTCATTTAACCTGCTAAATATGTAACTGCTAAAATTCTGTTTGCACAGCCCCCTTATGACTAGGATGGAAAAACTGTCAGTGTTCAGCTCCTCATCTATGATTAGGATACGGCTTAATAATAAACATTTACTAGGTATGTAAAACAGTACAGTAAGGGAGGCAGCAGTTGGAGTTATTCCTTCTGGTTCCTAGTCTGGGAAGTGAAAACAGTGCTGTTGTCATCACTTTTGTTAGCCATACTAGTTGGTTAGGACATGGCTAGGAGCAGATTATTTAAGAGTGGTTCACCACTAAAGACAGGAAGGGAGGGAGAAAAGGATTCCTCTGGGCTAGGGTCACAAAGTCGATGCCAAATTCTGGTATTTTAGCCCAGCTATTGATCTTAGAGTCAGTCTTGGAGCCAAGCTGTGGGCTGTCAGGGCCCAGAATCCGTATTTCAACCTAGTGATGTTATTAGTACATGACATGAAATAGACTGGCAGGGAAGAAAATAAAAGAGAATGTACACAAATGGGATGATAATATCAAAAACTAAATCAAATTATCATGAACAATGTTTGTCTGTATTTATCCGGGACAAGATAAATAAATACAGGCAAACCCAAAAGCTAAATCTCCAAAAGCTAAATCTCACACAGGTGTGTATAGCAATTCATTAGAATGACAAAGGATGAGATCCAAAGCAACACGTGAAGTAACTACACCACACAAGAGATGGTTGGCATCGCCTGGGCTTGCAAGGGTATAACACAATCACTCTTATTTCAGGAAAGGATCCCAAACACAATTATGCAAAAAAACTTCTTCCACTTAATGAGTGCTATTACCATCAATTATAATGACAAAAATAATACTGGTTTTTCTCCCAAAATTACTTTGCTAAGCGAATAGCAAAAAGAAATGGTTAAAAAGCCTGGGCAGGACAGGTGCAGTGGCTCACACCTGTAATCCTAGCACTTGGGAGGCTGAGGTGGGCAGATCACTTGAGGTCCAGAGTTCGAGACCAGCCTGACCAACATGACAAAACCCTGTCTCCACTAAAAATAAATAAATAAATAAATAAATAAATAAATAAGGCGGGCGTGGTGGGGCACACCTGTAATCCCAGTTACTTGGAAGGCTGAGACATGAGAATTGCTTGGACCTGGGAGACAGAGGCTGCAGTAAGCCAAGATTGTGCCACCACACTCCAGCCTGGGCAACAGAGTGTGACGGTATTAAAAAAAAATAAAAAAAGAAAAAAGAAAAGACCTTGGGCAGGGAAAGGAAGAATTTTCCCTTAATAATCACACATTCTGTTTTTAATTTTTGGCAATAATGCCCGAAGGAAACTATTTTTTTTTTTTTTTTTTTTTTTTGAGACAGTCTCGCTCTGTTGCCCAGGCTGGAGTACAGTGGCACGATCTCGGCTCACTGCAACCTCTGCTTCCTGGGTTCAAGCGATTCTCCTGTCTTAGCCTCCAGAGTAGCTGGAATTAGAGGTGTGTACCACCATGCCCAGCTATGTTTTATATTTTTAGTAAAGATGGGATTTCACGACGTTGACCAGGCTGATCTCCAACTCCTGACCTCAGGTGATCCACCCGATCCCAAAGTGCTGGGATTAAAGGCATAAGCCACCACACCCAGCCCAGAATGAAACATTTAAAAGGTAAATTATCCATATATTCTTTTTTTTTCTTGTAAGACAGGGTCTTGCTCCATTGTCCCTGCTGGAGTACCACAGCGTGATCATGGCTCACTACAGCCTCAAACATCTGGGCTAAAGGAATCTTTCTGCCTCAGCCTCCCTAGTAGCCTCCTGACTATGGGTGTGTGCTGCCATCCCTGGCTAACATTTTTATTGTCTGTAGAGAAGGTATCTCGCTGTGTTGTCCAGGCTGGTCTTGGGATTCCTGGCCTTAAGCAACCCTCCCACCTCGGCCTCCTAAAATACTAGGATTAACAGGTATGAGTCACTGCACGTGGCCAGATTATTCATATATTGTTACAGGCTCAACTGAGTTTTATAGATACAAAGAATTAACATTTTAGAAAATTTAGGACTAAACTCTATTAATATTCATCACTGTTCTGCAGATTGTAGATGGTATCCGTGTGGTTCATTAAGTTCCCTTTCTTAAAACAAGGAAAAAAATACACAAATGCCACTATGATTTAATTCACAGACATAGACCAATTCAACAGGAAATATCAACTTTATAAGATGATAGAGTAACAAGAAACCGGACAGAGATGTTGCAGTTGCATTATTATAGATAAGCTATAGTGTATGTGTGTACACACACACACACACACACACACAGACAGAAATAGTATTCAGCCTTAAAAAAGGAGATAATGTTGCCACAACATGGATAAACTGGGAAAAAAAAAAAAAAAAAGGTCAAATATAGAGAGAATAAAACAGTGGTTATTAAGTCTGGGTTGGGGGGGCAAGGTGGAAAAATGTAGGTCAGAGGATATAAAGTAGCAAATATGTGGGATAAACAAGCCTAAAGATCCAAAGGCACAACATTAGGCCTGTAGTTAACAGCATGTTCTATTCAGGATTTTTGCTAAAGGTATAGATTATAGCTGCTCTTGTCACAAGGAGGGAAAATGGGTAACTATGTGAGATGATGAATACATTAATTTGTTCCATGATAGTAACCATTTTACTACAAATATGTTTCTTATAACATCATGTGGTACGCCTTAAATATATACAATAAAATGTATTTTTAAAAATACAAACATGCCACATGAGTTAGTTCACAGAAACCAATTCAACAAGAGACTGAGTTTATACGATGATGTAGTTAGTAACAAGAGACTGGACACATAAAGAGATGTCACATATTATGAGAAACACAAACATTATTCTGTTTTTCTACGAAAAAAAAAAAAACCTTCTCTTTCACTACAAAAAGTGCTTCAACCTAGAGGGACAAAAAAGCAAAATGAGAAAAATATTTATCTTGGCAGCAGTATTAGAAAATTATGTTCCTGAAGATGTTCACATTTCCTTTCAGTATCACAAAGGAAAGAAGGTAACATTTTGCCAAAACCCAAAAAGCCTCTTAAAGGTATTAATTTCTCTATTGTAAATTCAGGTAAAGAGGTTTGTACAGAACACTATTGTCCAGTAAAAATATGAGCCATATATGTAATTTTAAATTTTCTAGTGTCCACCTTAACAAAAAGGAAAGAGAAATTTTAATATTTAATTTAACCCAATATATCTAAAATATTATTTCAATATATAACCAATATAATAATTATTAATGCGTTTTTTACATTCTTCACACTAAGTCTTCAAAATCTGGAATATATTTTCATTCATATCACAGAGTCAACTAGGCACAATTCAAGTGCTTAATAGCTATATATGGTTTGTTGGTACCACACTGGATAGCACTGTTCTAAACTATAGAGCTGTCGTTTCTATAACATTAGTATGGTAGATTCTTGTGCTAGAGCTTTTTTAGTGGAAAGTTTCATTATAATGGATTTTATTATTATAGGGCCACAAATGATGTATATTACAACAGTGTGGAGTGCTATTTTACAAAAAGGTCTAAATCTTTGTCCTATTCATTATAAGCAACACCAACTTTTCAGTTAATATGCTTTCAAATGCCAGCCAGGGTCCTCAGTCTATCAAAAATGTCATGCTTTCAATTAGCAGGGGCCCAGCAGGTAAGACTGCATTCAAGTTTCTTGTTCTTCTACCTGCCAGTTGGCTTACCCATGGGAACATGCCGCCACCACAATACACTGGGTCATATTCAGCATGTTGCCGATCTACCTCACTCAGCTTAAGGATTATTTAACTGGGTATGGGTTCAATACAATCTCCTATTACTTAAATAAGTCATTTTTAATGTTCATTTAAGTGTAACATCATTTTGGCCTATTGCCATAGGCCCATTATATGGTGACATACTAAGGAGATGTGCATATTTAAACAGTCTATATAAAGGTTTCTTGTTGGTAAAATTCTGTAGCAGAAAACTAAATTATAACATTAATAGCATTAATTTATTATGAAATAACTGGAACTGATGAGCTTTAAAATGGCTTCAAAGAACAAGCCCTTCCAGAGCACAGAGGAGTTCCCGAAGTCAACTCTTGACTGATGCTGACAAGGTAAAAAACAGCACACAAGAAAAAATGTATGTATGTAACTTTATTTTCCTTAAATAGAATAAAGATTCACATGCTTAGCATATTTCTGGAAATGGCCTCAGAAAAGTTTTCTTTTAACTCTGGTTTCTCTTCACTTTAACGATTAAATAAATGTTGACCAATCAAAGATTAAATATAAAGAAACTTTAAAAATTAATCATTAAAACAAAACTCAATAGGAAGGGAGGCAAAAGACATGAAGAGTGATTGCCAAGAAAAAGAAATAAGAATTCCCATAATAAAACATGTTCAACTTACTAATAATCAAAAATTTACAAAATAAAACCACAATGAGGTAACATTTTATACTCCCCAGCTTGGCAAAAATGCAACTCTGATTATCTTAAACATTGGAAAAGATCTAGAGTGCTGCAAATTCTAGTATACTGGTGGGGAGCATAAATTAGCACTTTGGAAAGCAATTTGGCCTTATCTATTAAAACTGATGATGTGCTTTTATTGTACAAACCAGCGACTCTATTCAAGTATACATCCATTCTTGAGTATGTACACCAGAAGTCACATAAAAGAATGTTCACAGCAACATTACCTTTTTCTATTTCAAACAAAGATGCAGTTCAATAAGCACCAGCTGGAGAAGAGAACACGTGTAATATATTCATAATGGAATAATATTTAGCAGTGAAAAAACTCCGATGGCAATGAACATAAAAAGGAGGTGACAGAAGAATACATTCAGTTTAATTCCATTTATTATTCTTTAAGGATACACACAAGGCGATGAAGGACAAGAAGGCTATGGTCAACACAAAGTTCAGTATAGGGCTCCCTCTATCAGACAGGGATAGAGAGAGGTTCAGGAAAGAGCACACGGTACCTCAAAGGAAAGGCAATAAGGTGGGTGGTAGGCACACAGGGGTTTGCTGATTATCATTATTATTACTCTTTATACTTTAGCATATATAATATGTGTATATACATATCTATATTCCATTGCATGTATGAAATTTTTTAAAAATTCAAATGGCTTATAACAAAAAAAATACGTATAATGTTTCAAATGGTGAATCACAGCCTGTAGGCTCTTAATTTACCTCCACTCTATCATTGAACCCCGGCTAAAACTGCTGCTTTGTTTCTGTTCCCCTCATACTTGAGAGTAGAGATATTGTCCTGCTCTGACAATACTTACCACATTTTAGGGGCTTGATCCATGCTGACAGAAAGGATGAAAACAAACCTGACTTGTATTTCTAGAAGAACTAAGAAAACTCTGAAGATTTGAGTCACAAGTAGGCAGTGATCATTTTGGTTTCACACATTTCTGCAAACCTACAGCTTGTTCCCTCTGATCCCTTCTTCCGCCCTCCTTCTGTTCTGGTGCTTAGGGCTTGAAATTGTTCAGTGATGAGATCAACCTCAGACAATGCCTTCAGAAATACTGTGTTCTTCTGCTTTCTGATGTGGCTGCTACAAAGGTAATAGGGGCCACGGCCACTCTGCCCTTGTCTTCTGTACCCAATTCGGGGAACACAGCCACCAGCCTGTGGCTTCAGTGTACTCAGGAGATCACACAGTCATCCATTTGAACCACCCCACCCAACCCAGGGGCTGAGTGATTTAATTCCATCCTCGGTCCTGATTACTGTCTGAGATGAATCTATGCTGTCCTCCCAATACTCTCGTGCAGGACCTCATGCCTGGCTCCTTGAATGATCAAACGATCTGTTTGTATTTTTACAATTTAATATGCCACTTTCATGCATGAGGTTCACAGGCAAGAGTAAAATCACAGCCTCTCAACTAAACAGAACTAAAATTAAGAGAAGTGTGAAAAATGGTAGGGAACAAACACTCCATTTTCAGAATATGTGCTTTCTGGAATTTATTCTCCTTTATGCTGAATATAAAATCTGAGATTTCACCAATGCCTTAAGAGACAAACACATATAAACTGAAATCTGAAAACAATAATTATACAGAGCAAAGTGTAGCCTGACACTTAACAAAAGCTGTTAAATGAAAAGTATCTCTAGAAAAGGCAAAACCCTATAGTAAAATCAAACAAACAAAACAGAAGGAAGCTTTGGTACTTTTCAATAACAGGAGACAAAAAATAAGTTTAGTTTATTATTAAATTCATGTAATATAAAAGCATCTATGTGGAAGTGTTGAATTAAATCTATAAAACAGAAACAAATCTAAAATATATTAGAGTCTGAGGGGAAAAAATACCTTGCTTTTTTCTCTTCTTTGATTGTAATAAAATGCCAGAATTTGGAAAAACAAGTATTTTCCCAACTAAATTTTCTTCTGGTCTGTACACACCTAGCAGGATGGCACTCCGTATTTTATCTAATTTCAAAATGGCATAAGTTGATTTTTAGCAGCACATTTCCTTTGCTCCAACAAGCCTACTACAGGAAATAAAAATTCTGTCTTGAAATGCCCTTGATACGAAATCTATGCCTACAATTCCCATCCACTTGTTCCTAGTATTTTAAGACTGTGATTATCAAAATCTAAAGGCAGCTAGTTAAAGAAGGGAACAAGAAAATTATTATTATATGTTTTGAAATCAGCTGATAAAAGAATACAAGTAAGGACCCCATATTCTCTGAACTAAATGTGGTCCCAGAGAGCAACATCTCGGTACTCTGTGGAGCCCGGGTACCATGTAAATGCCACACACTGTGCTGCTGCCTCTCTCATAACAAGTACAGCACCACTCGAGGCTGGTCTCCTGTATTTCTTTGCTGATCAAAAAAAAAAAAAAAAAAAATGGGATGGGGGGATGGTACATAACTGTGATGGTAATTTAGCATTACTACCCACTAGTCTGTTTACTATAATCACAATAGGTATACTGTGGTTAACTCAAAAATTATAAGACAAATCTGGGTAGCTTTGTCTAGCAAGTATGGTATTGATCCTATAACCCCAACAGTTAACTTGCAAAGCCTCAACCTTCCCAAGTTGGTTCTTGGCATGCACTAGCAAGAGTAGACTAAATGTTAGCTGAGTAATGAATTACAACATGACAATTTTTACAACTGCTTAAAAAGAAATTCTAAGTTTTATCAGAAGACTCACATACTCAGACACAATATCCAGTTAAAAAAAAAATTCCTGGATAGTCCCTGGGATTTGCCAAACGGAATCTGACCTGGATCTTGACAACTAACAAGTAATATCCATAATTTGACAACAGCTTCCCTTGAAAAGAAAATTGTGGATCACGTGTCCGCTCCAGTTAAGTAAAAATTTGTCATACTTTCCTTCTGGTTGTAATCCTGGACTACAAATCTCAGATTGGGATTTCAGCCTTAGCATTCAACAAGTTCTTTAGACTAGTCTACATGTAGCAAGGCATGAGGCGGAGTGCTGGGCACATGTGACAGGACTGTAATTCTTCTGCTCTTTCAATTTCTTATAAATTTCCTGCTCAGATTATAATGAAGAGTCCAGAATCAGGATGCTAGGAATAAAATATTTTAGGCAGTCCTCTGAAAATTTATCCTATTCAAGGCTGTTCCCATGTTTGGCAATTTAAAACTCTTTTAGTTTAAAAAAAAAATTAAGCATCCCTGTTATAAGGACAATAATACAGAAAAATAGCCTCTGCTCTAATGAAGTAGATATGTTCGATGTTTATCAGCATCCACTCCAATAGGAGTATAGATTTTTCTTGACAAGTACAATTCCGGGTTACTCTCTTTCTCATATGTGTTGCTCTGAAAACTTACTTGTGCTCACATACGGAATGAGAACAAGTATCTGCATTACTCTGAAAAATATGAGGCTGTACATTGGCCAGAAATATGAGCAAGCAAAGTTAGAGGCAAATGAAAAGTAACATAAGGAAAAATTAAATTTTACTACAATATTGGTATATTTTAATATGTCTAATCAAGGGTTCACAAAATATATCTAACTGAGATTTTCCTTTCTCAAAAAATATAGTCCCTTCACAAAATAGAAGCAGCAGCTGCCTGTTAGGGGAGCTGCATTAAAAAATATATGAATACTTATGTATTATAAATAAATTGCTAGAGCTGAAAATGCCTTCAGATACTTGTCAGACAATTTTCCTATAAATTTACTGTCTAATTAGTGCACCACTTAAAATATATCTTTCAAGCAGTCTTAGGCATTTGGATGAAACTTGCCCCTTGCAAGAAATAAAGAAGCATGTATTTCAAATAGCAATTATTGTCATCCCAGTAACTTGGTTCTGATCACTTGATGTTACAACAGTGATTTCTGGAAACATCTGTAGGAGCTTGGATAATATACAGGGGTAAGAGTTTCCATTACTAAAACAAATCTAGTATAGCTAACTTTTTCACCAGGTGTTATTACAAAGCACAGGAACCGTGGTGTTTGTAAGTGATTCTGCAGCAAAAATCTTCAACACCCTTTGTCAAACAGCGCTGCTTTTTTTCCTTCTGATTCAAAGATTCTAACAACTTGGCAGACAAATTTCAAAGATGCAATCCAGGCAGCTTAAAGATAAGTGGGTTTACGCAATTCCGGCATCTACTATAACCTAGGGCAGATCCAACATTTTCTCTCTGATGGTGCCACCCACTTATCTTTCAGTCATTAAGAAAGTACACCTGTAACAGGTGACAGTATTTCCAGTGAGTGAGGCAACTGCAGGCAAATAAAATAAGAAAAAAAAATCCACCACCTGATTTGGCTTAAAGCAATCATGCAATTCTCATTATATCCACATCTTTCAAAAACACCTTTTCCGTGGCAAGCAAAGTTACTGATAATGCGTGTGGCTTTTGTCACAGTGATGCATTAGGTAAGCATGTGTGTGCTGAGTACCAGGGGGTGCTTCAAAATGCATCTCCGTCATCTTCCACTCTTCTCTAAGGTTCTGCCTATTTTAAAAAAAAAAAAAAAAAAAAAAGGTCAGTTATTGCATTACATCGACAAGAAAATTTACCCTTGGCAGGGGTTTTTTAAATGTCAGGAAGAGAGATGCTGGAAATCATAACAAATCACCTCCATGTGACTGATAAGAGCTAATCCTGGGTTTCAGCATCAGAGCCCAGATTTAAATCACACCACCTGACCTGCCAAATATAGAAGTGGAAAGAAAACTGCATGTTTTCAATGACCTACTGAGATTCCTCTCAGAGGTACTGTTCCACCTGTGGATGGCTGGGTGGGGGCTACCTTGCTCAGAGGGCCTGCAGAGATGCTCGTTAATAGCAACCCAAGATGAAGAACCACTCTAGTATGACCATACCTGTTAGTCGAGAGTCACTGCCCCAATCTCCCAGCTGCCGCCCCTGCACACCCTCCCCCTCGAGCCAATGGATAAAGAGCTGACACCTGGCACAGGGGGCCTCTGTGGCTGTTCAAGCTCTGGCTGGTCAGCATCCAATGTGGACCAGTTGTTACCTACTTTGGATATCACCCCTGAAAGCTAGGGATCTGAAAATACAATCTTCTACGACAGGCCCTTCTTGGGGTCTACTAAATTTTAACTTTGACGGTTTTCTACTTAAAAATTATTGGTGAAACAGCCTCCCCTTCTCAGAATTAGTTGGATATCATGATGGGCCAGCCACTGTGGGCTCCAGCTAACCACAAGGGAAACTGAGATCACCGCACCACCCCCACCAGGGATTCCATACCATCTAACATTTACATACTTTTAAAAACTCTTCACAGGACAAATAACATATCCAGCACAAATGTGGCCTGTAGGCCACCATCTAGAGACCTCTAGCCTGCCTTTGCCCCTCCCACTATGGAGGGCAGCCCAGTCAGAGCCTACACTGCACCTGTGCCTGTTGGGCCCGTGAATGTCCTCTCCTATCATGTAAGAGCAATTATAGGTGCCAATGATGTCTTTATGTTTCCTGATAGGCTTTCTTGCCGTGTTTTTTATGTGTGTATACTACACAGGGAGTAGGAAAGGAAAAGAGAAAAGAGGGCTTTCATCTTTTAGTACATTAAACCTGTGAACACTCTTTCAAAGGTTTAGACTGTAGACTATATGATGAATCACTACCAAGGTGAAAAATAAAAGATCAGAAGAGAGAAAATGCTAAATTGTTCTTGAAGATATTTTCACTTCTCTCATACAACGATGAAGTATGAATTGCTATTAGCCTTTAAAGCCCTAAATGGTTCATGGAGAGTGGCACAGACCTTGTGCTATAGACATCTACTCTGGTCCCAGATACTCCTGCCCAGGTAAAACTGATTTAGGTCCCTGAAAACGGTGGGCTGAATGGGGGTGGTGTCCAGGGTCCTCACTACCTTTGGGATGGTCCCCTGAAATCAAGTTAACTTCAGTGACACCAAGATCAACTTTAATACTATGGCCACAAACCATGTGAGAATGTATATTTCATAGACCATAGGTTTCCTGAGAAACTAGTGAGAAAATACATTTCTTTGAAAAATAAAAAAGTCAGCCCACAGTCTCTAAAGAATTTCCATATTTGGGGAAAATGGGAACAAACAATATTTTTTAAAAGGTTTTGCATAGACAATGATGCCCACTGGATTTATGTATCCATTAGACTACCCCATCCTAGTTTTTTACAGTTCTTTGAAGATAAATCTGGACTTTTAATATCTTTGGATGAAATATGTTATAAAAATACTCTAATTTTCCTAACAAGTATTCAAATGTTTCATCTTTATAAAAATAGTTTTAAGAACCTTTAAATATGGTATGTGTGGGTTTTGCCTCTGCTTAAAACATGTGCATGGAAACCACCCACAACCATCTGTGGACTTACTGGTGTAAAAACAAAGCAAGATTTCACATTGGCTATGCACTGCAGATGCTGGTGTATAATTTATGTTATTGAGGGTCCCTGCCTTCCTCCTACAGGTATGCCAGAGATGGTACAAATCCTGGGTAGCCTCAAAAGACCTACTACTTTCAGACATGGAAGTTCTAGGGAAGGTACTTTTATTTCAGTTGTGTTAAAAATAGACATATTAGAAGTCAGTCTCAATTTGAAACACTCAAAACCTCAATTACTATGTATATAAAGACTGCAAGGAAATACACAAAAATGTCAATGTGGTTAGCTCTGGGAGATGATTTTAATTCTTTATTTTACCCTTTTTTAATATTTTCCCAATTTAAAAAAATGAGTCTAGGCTACTTTCATAATCAGAAAGAATTTTAAAATGTGTGTTTTAAAAGAAGAAATAATATCAAAATAGTACCTTACTTAATAAAGAAATGTTTTTTCTTATTTTGAAAGTGAATCTACAAGCTTAATAAAGTTGTGATAACACACATTATTTCTAGTTCTAAACATGAGAAAATACTGGCTCCTTTATGTTTTCTTTTTTTTTTTTTTTTTTTTTGAGACGGAGTCTCGCTCTGTTACCCAGGCTGGAGTGCTGTGGCCTGATCTCAGCTCACTGCAAGCTCCGCCTCCCGGGTTTATGCCATTCTCCTGCCTCAGCCTCCCGAGTAGCTGGGACTACAGTCGCCCGCCACCTCGCCCGGCTAATTTTTTATATTGTTTAGTAGAGACGGGGTTTCACCGTGTTAGCCAGGATGGTCTCGATCTCCTGGTCTCGTGATCCGCCCGTCTCGGCCTCCCAAAGTGCTGGGATTACAGGCTTGAGCCACTGCGCCCGGCTCCTTTATGTTTTCTAAGACATATGACTTAATAAAGTGGCTTCAAAATATTTTGATTAAGGAAGTGAAGATTTTTTCAAGGTTGACCATTTATTATTATAGACCATCTCTTCTCTAATGAGAGTAAATTTAGAACACCTTTAAATAGACTCTGAGTCTGCTATTCCAAAAAATGTACAGTAAAAAAATTGCAATTTTAAACAGAAAGCACCTACTAGTTTTTGCTACCTTAAATTCTTGGAGTAATGGGGTATAAATTAGAAATAGGTAATATTCTTATTTATAGCAACGACTGAAAAATTGGGGGAAAAAAAACCCAAAACTAGCCTCTGTTGTATGTTTTAACACTGGGTAGTCTCGAATTACACATGAGAGGAAGCAAAACCCCCAAAACTAAGAAACTAAATATGCATTCCTCTAACACTGTCACTCCACATCTCTAAGAACAACTCAAAAGAGATTAATTCTAAAACAAGAATAAGAAAAGATTTACCTACCTTTGATGCCAACCGTGGTTTCAGGCCTAAAAATGAAAAGACTGTGTTGCTTTCCTTGGATTCAAAAAAACTGTCATAATCCTAGAAAAAAAAGGGAAGGAGAAAATAAACCAACGAAAGCAAACAATTATCTTTCTATTTGGTGCTTTGGACAAATTCTTTATGGAAGTAAAAAACGTACCATTGTTCCGTCCAGATCAGGGAAAAGCTAAATAAATCTGCTGAATTAGTCTGCTTGCGCATAAAAATTTATTTTAGTATGATGAAGAATGTAACAAGTTTTTAATCCAAAACCTATGACAGATTAAAATGTAAAACATTTGATGACAGAAATGAAATAGGAACACACTCCTTTTCCTTTGTGGGCCAAACTAACATTTGTCTGTGTGGAATCACTCTGACCTAAGATTTTACTCTAGGTCTTCAGTATGGAAGACTGCCTCCCAATTCCACTCTTGATATTTTGTTATCTAGGGCTTTGAAAAAAATCACTGGGTAAACAAAGCTGTAAAGGTCTCCATGTGTCAATGAAAGTGTGTCTTATTCTGCTTCTGAAGTTTTCCACATTCTTTGAGACCATCTCCTTAGAGGGAATAAAAAGATCAAATAAAAACTAAAGGAAACCATATTCTCTATAATATTTACCTTTGCCTCAAACATAGAATCATCTTTCTCTTCCTACCTTCACAAGAAAGCATCAAGGAATTCTGGTCAATGTGTTCAACTGTTTCTTTTCAAAAGTTTGCATTTATCATATGTAAAGCAGTCTTAAAATTTGGTAATTTGGTAACTTTATCCTAAGGATAAATAATGTAAGCAAATGATGAGCACAGCCATTTAGGCATTTGCTTTGTGCTAAGTGCCTTATAAATGTTATGTTATTTAATCTTCACCACAGCCTGCCAAGTTAGAGACTGGCTCAAGGCAAAGAAATATGTTGTCCAAGTTTGACAGCTAATAAGTGAGAGAACTGACATTTGGGTTCATGTTTCACTGACCTTGAAATTCATACTTTTTGTACTCTAGGATGCATCCTGCCCAAAAGGAAACCAAGTATGGGGCACCACGTGTGCTGGAGTCACTGAGCGCTAATGAATCCATTGTTAAGCCAAGCCAACGGCATCTAAACTTGTAGAGATTCACTTCCTGCAATGCACGCCTTGTCTGATTAAAAAATCTTTGAATTATTTGGTTGTGTGTACACATCCTCTTCTCCAAAAGCCTTAGTAATTGAGTCTCCTGGTTTGGAAGGCAGGAGCCTCAGGCTTTTCACGGGCTGCTCCTTCTGTCATTTAGGATCAGCTCTAAAGAAAGGCCTTCCTTGACCAAGCCAAGAAGGAGCAACATGTCTGAAAAGAGAGATTTGGCCCAGTCTTCTTTGAAAACTGGCATTTAAGTTTACATCTGAAGGATGAATAGAGTTAGCCAAGTGAAGGACGGGGACGGGGGCATTCTTAGGCAGGGAACAGCACTAGTGAAGCACAAAGCTGGCAGGGTGGACAGGGATCAACATACGCTGGGCTTTGTAAACCAAGAAAATGATCTTGAATTTTATCTTAAGTACCAAAAGAAATCATATAAGGGTGCTGAGCAAGGGAGCAAATGATCTAGTTTCTCTTAAGAAAATACCTAAATAACTGTGTGGAGAATGGCTCAGAAAAAGGGCAGCAAAAAGGAAAGCAGGGGAAAAAAGGGAGTACTTTGGCAATCGCAGTAAGCAATGGTGGCAGCCGGGGTGATGGCAGAGGGCAGCAGATGGGCTGCAGATACGTTTTGGGGGTAGAAATGATCATCCTTGGTTGTGGATTTGATGGGGATGATTAGGGAGAAATAAGAATTAAAATGGCTCTGAACTTTCTGGCTTGATGAAAAAGACGAGAAAAAAAATCTGAAGGGAAGGCTGGAGTTCAATTTCAACATGTAATATTTGAGAAACTACATGAGACACTGAGCAATTGGAGATTCCTAACAGCTCTAGGATGTAGAGATTTCATGGAATTTGTAAGAAAATTTGTAATTTCTTATAAGACAAAATATGATCCTAACTATGCCACAAAAACAGGTCAAAGTTTGACATAAAATACAGGCAAAATCTCATGGACTGAAAATTTTACATTCTTTGTAATGAAGCTATTTCCAAAGAGTTGAGTAATAATTCCCTCATGGGAGTTCAAGAAATAATTCTGTTCAAAACATACTTTCTCTACCTGACAATTTGTTGACTATACTGAATGTGGTAAGATGAGGAAGAGGGCTAAATTACAGCTAGATTTGTTCCATCCTTTAAGATATCCACTGTATGTAACTTAGTATACCTGTTCTCTCTAAACCATATTCAGCCTCTATTCAGCTGAAAGTCTTTCGCTGGGGAAGCTCATTCATAGCCATAGCCCTGATTAAATTAACATCTCTTGCCCTGACCTCTCTTCTGAGCTCTGGTTCCATAAAAGCCACTAACTGTTCACAGACTCTTAAACACAACAGGCTAAACCACAATTCATGATCTTCCACTCCACAAACTGGACGTCTCAGAAAATGGCACCACTATTTACAGGGCCCTGTAACTTAGATATCAACACATCACAGGACTCCTTTCTTCCCTCAACCACTAGTTTATATGTCCCTTAAGCCTCTCAATTTTTCCACATTGGTGTCTACCAACCTGATCTAAGCTAGACTTCTGCAACAGCACCCCAACTTATCGACCTTTGTCTAATCTCACTATTTCCACCCCATCATTCTCTGAAAGTGAGGACAGACCGATTTTTATAAAAACAGATTTGATCTCACCCTCTGCTTAAATCCTTTCCTTTGAGACTTCTCACTCCTTGTAAGATACAGACTAAAATCCTTAATATAATGTGAAAGGCCCTATATGGTCTGGCTCTAATTCATCAGGTTTGGGGAGTAGAAGGATCTTTTTTGTTGTTGTTGAGATAAGGTCTCAGTCTGTCACCCAGATTGGAGTGCAATGGTGTGTTCACAGCTCACCACAGCCTCCACCTCCTGGGCTCAGGTGATCTTGCCATCTCAGCCAAGTAGTTGGGACCACAGGTGTGCACCACCATACCCAGCTATTTTTTCATTTTCTGTAGAAAAAAATAAAAAAATTCATCTATGTACATGAGAAAAATTATTGTAAAGATAATCCCTCTTTTTAGAGAAAACCCCCTCTACAAAAAGACCACCTCTCTGTAGAGATGAGGTATCATTATGTTGCCCAGGCCGATCTTGAACTCCAGGGCTCAAGCAATCTTCCTGCCTCGGCCTCCCAAAGTGCTCAGATGACGGGCATGAGCCACCACACCCAGTCAAGAGGGGTCTTATACTTCTACTTGCACCAACCACTGTCTATGCAACCACAGATTCATTTCTGGAAAACTGAGTGGTGTATATGTTTAGTCAACCGTGGATGTGATGTCCAGCAAACCACTATGAATTATCTATGACCTTGATCAACTCCTTTAACCTTCTCAGACTTTCTTTCTTTCTGTATCAGAATACTAGTGAAATCCCTTGGTACTCCAGAATTCTACAAAACAAAGGAGAATCCAGTAGAGTTGCTCCTAAATGGACTGTTAGCTGTGTCCAGGTGTAAAGCCCAGCCTAGGTATTCCTGTTCCTAGAGATATTTATTTGGAAATTGCCCCATCTTGTTTAACTGAATAGGTAAGGGAAGAGATATTAATGAGAAGAAAAAATTGAGGGCTAGTAACTTGGTCATCAAAATGCTGTCCCTGTTCTTGTTTTAAAAGGCTACCATCTGTCTCTATGTGATTAAAAATCTTTTACATGGTCATTTGGGGTGGCTCACACCTGTAATCCCAGAGCTTTAGGAGGCTGAGGTGTGAGGATTGTTTGAGGCCAGGGGTTTGAGACCAGCCTGGGCAACACAGCGAGACCCCGCCACTACAAAAAATTAAAAAATTAGCCAGGGATGGCAGCATGTGCCTGCAGCCCCAGCTACTTGGGAGGCTGAGGTGAGAGGACCAACTGAGCCCTGGAGTTCAAGGCTACATGCAGTGAGCAATGATCACACCAGTGCACTCCAGCCTGCATGGGTGACAGAGTGAGGGAGGGCCTGTGTCAAAACAAAAACAGAAACAAACAACTCTAATGTCAGTGTGAAATGCAGAAATGAAAAGTTAATGAAATTTAAAAAAGAAAATATAAGAAGCAATGCCTCACTCAATCTCTATAAATGTAGTATGAATTCTACTTTCAAAAGATTTAAGTGGTAACACGAAAATATTGTGCATGTAAAAGAGCAAAAGGCAAGGTACAATGAGACTTAACGTTTATATTTCAGGTTTCAGTGTTTATAATTAAAAACCTTAATCTTAAAATGATCCCAATGCCCCAAATCACAAAATTGGAAATAAGGTAAATTCTCACATGCAAGTTTCATATATATAAAACAACACCCATAAAATAGACAGATTTTGAGGCTGCAGTGAGCTAGAATTGCACCACTGCACTCCAGCCTGAGCAACAGGGCAAGACCCTGTCTCAATTTAAAAAAAAAAAAAAAAAAAGTGTATATATAACATTTTCTCTCATGTAGAGAAAATATGTAACATTATCAATACTCCATTTGTCCATATTAAACTGAAACCATTCTTGAAGTTTCAGTCACCAAGAAAGGTATTTAGAAATGTCAGATGTTTAGAAATCTCAGAATGGCAACATTTTTTACTTTTAGAAAAGAAAAATTTCTCTTAAGCTGTATTTCTCCCATAATAATTATAAGTGTTATTTTTATGTTATGAACCTTTAACTCAGTGCCCTATCAGTATTGCCAGCAGGGTGCTTCTTACCTAGAAATTGAATGGGATCCACCCAAAAGAGCAGAAATTTTTACTTAAGGTAATTAACTCCTTCCGAATGACAAATATAAAATTTGGTAATTAGCTTAAAAAAGAGAATGATTTAAAGACAATAATTTTTAAAAGTCAGTGTTACACTAGTACCCAACAGACACCACGTTACCAATAATTTCTGTCATGTAGATAGATGAATTGCATTTGTTAATTAATGACATGCCATGTTTTAGGTATATCATGTTAGTAACAATTAAGTAAATCCTATTTCTATTCTGTTATTTACCGGTTTTAAAGAATTGTGTGGGTCGGGCGCGGTGGCTCAAGCCCGTAATCCCAGCACTTTGGGAGGCCGAGACTGGTGAATCACGAGGTCAGGAGATCGAGACCATCCTGGCTAACACGGTGAAACCCTGTCGCTACTGAAAAATACAAAAAACTAGCCAGGCGAGGTGGCGGGTGCCTGTAGTCCCAGCTACTTGGGAGGCTGAGGCAGGAGAATGGCGTAAACCCAGGAGGCGGAGCTTGCAGTGAGCTGAGATCGGGCCACTGCACTCCAGCCTGGGCGACAGGGCCAGACTCCGTCTCAAAAAAAAAAAAAAAAAAAAAGAATTGTGTGAAAAATTTACTTTCTAACATTCAGAAGCTTTTGAGTGGCCTGATGAATCCTAAAGTATGTAAATATAAAGTGAAACTATTAATATTTTCTTTGTCATGTTTAAGCAAAAAGTAGATATGACAGAGATAAGTTAAACTGCATGTGAAATAATTTAAGATTAATACAGTATTAAAACATTTAAAACTACTTCCTATTAAGATACAAATTCTTAAGCATTCCTAAATAAAAGAAAAAAATCTGTTGTCTTATCAAATTTGTTTTACTTGTCAGGCTTATACATATTTAAAAAATACATTAGGATTCCTCCTACAAAGGTTGAAAGCATTGTATTTTTAAAACTCACATAAAGTTTCCAAATAGGCTCACTGAATTCCTTATAGTCTAAGGCATTCTCCCTAAAGTGTTGTGTAAATCTACATCTTGAGATTGCACATTTCAGGACAATCAACCTTTTGTAATTACAGAATATGATGATTAGTAAATATTTACTTTGCAGAAAGATATAACCACATAAATCATATTCAAGGTAAAATTGCCCATTTCAGAAGCTGGTGCATTTTCATTCCACTTAAGACAAAGGACAAAAAATTCACTTTGTTTCTAATGCCAACTGCTGACAAAAAGAAAAATCTCTGAACTGTATAGATAATAGCATAACCAAGCTACTCAAACTCACTAAGGGAACATTTATCTAAATGCTGTAATTTTAAGAATATAGCAACCTAAACTGTTGTGGTTTTTTGTTTTTGTTTTTTTGAAATCTCTCATCACCTATACTTCTGTTTATGTTCAAGCGAAAACCACTGTTAGAGACATTTCTAAGCTCATGATAAAATCTACAAGAGGTAGAGTTAACAACAGTTTCATTCCTCCACAAAGCTTACCTAAGGACATTATCTGTGCACTCCGATTAGACCATTATAGACTAAGCAAGCATCTGAGACAAACACCTTAATGTTCTTTGCCCTTTCAGTGTCTCTGGAGAGAACAGTTAGGAAAGCCCACAGCAGCCACTCTGAGAGGCTGTATTGCTTCCCACAGCTAAGACAATCACAATTAAGTGACAGGCCCACATTATTTCTTCATGCCAAGGACATAACCAAACAGAAGGCTGGAGGGAACAAAAACAAGGAAATGGTGTAGCAGCAATCAGTTCTAAATGAGCCAAAGTAAATTTGTTTTACCCAAAAGAAGAATATTTTTTAAAAAGCAATTTTTTAAGACTACGGGAGTTGCTACAGCTGCTTAAAATGAACAGCGGCTGCTTCTCAAATTTTCTTTCAAGCCGGAGGGTAGCCTCTAAGCAGAATTTCTTGATTTAGTGGATAAAGGTTGTTAGTACTATACTTTATGAAATCTTGCTATAGAAATCAAAAAACAGTAGACAAGTCCAATTCTGGCAGGATAGATAAGATGCAGTTATCTAAAACAGCTTCATTTTGGCAATTTTTATTGCCAAATACCAAAATATGAGCAAACCCAAAGGTGAGAATCTCAAATTCCTAATTCATGTTTAATAGTTCTGACCATACAGGTTCAAGACAACAAAGCAAGCAAATACATCTACTTCCCCTCTTACCCAAGAGCCAATTTAAACTGGAGGGGGAAAAACCTAGGAACAGGAACCAGCCATACAATTTTAATAAATACCCAGAATATATAAAATGCAACCAAACAGAGAAAACACAGCAGGGGGAACCACAGCCCAAACCAATAGAAGAACAGTCCTTCCCAAGGAGCCTGCACAGCAATCACGAGCCTGAGACAATGAACACAACAATCTGGAGCAGACTATGGTGGGGCAATCAATGTAAAAAGAAGTACATTTGTAACGGCTTAGACAGTTTGTTTTCCCAGTGTGGCCAGAGCTCCAGAGAAGTGCTCTCCAAAGAACACTCACTGCCTATATGCTGAAAACTCCTGGTGAGGCTTCAGGGACCTGAGAGAGGCCAGCAGAGTCTGTGGTTACCCTGGACCCCACATCAGACACAGAAAGGGAAAAATGGAAAGGAAGTTCACGCTGGACGGACACGCACTGAAGTCCATTGCTGCCTGGGTGTGGCTCTTTCATGGGCACCTGAGGAGTTCCAGTCTGCTTCGTGCTGCCCCCACTCTCTTTCACAGTCTTATTTAACCTTCCTACTCAAAGGAAAGCAGGCCTGTGAGTTACTGGGGGAAGCCAAGCCTAAGAAAAACAAAAGGCTCCTAAGAAAGACAAAAAACCAACAACTAGAACTAGTGCTGGAGAACACAGAGATAACTTACAGAATATACAAAACTTAAAAAAAAAAAATGCTTTCTAATATCCTTGGAGAGATTAAAGAAAATGCTGCATCCACAAAACAAGAACAAGCCACTATTTTTAAAGGAGTAAGAAACAAAAGAGCTCCTGAAAATTAAGTTTGATTGCCAAATTAGAAAGTAGATAAAAAGAATAAAAAGCAGGATAGCATAGAGCTAAAAACCAAGCTAGAGATCTAGAAGATAAAAGTTACAAATGCCTCTCAGAATGTAGAATATCAAGACCAAGAGATGGAAATTATTAGGTAAGTCATGAGTATTGAAAGTCAGAACATAAGGGTAAAACTTCATCCAAAAGGAAAAAGATCCTGAAGATGAAAAGGAAAGACAATGGAAGTGAGGGGTGGAAAAGGGGGCAAAGAAATAACAGAACTTGCTCTCCAGTGAAAAAAAGACATTAGTTTTCAGATTGAGCAGTCCTATTAATTGCTGAGCAGAATTTTTTTTTAAAGGCACATACTGATGAAATTCTAGAGCTCCAAGAAAACCCTAAAACCTTCTCTAAAAGAGAAGCAAAACAACCTATCTTTAAGAATCTAATTTAGCAAGCATGAAGTCTTCCAATCAATACAAAGAATATGGAAAATGGAATAATGCTTCCTGGGGGAACTTGGTTTTAAATCTAGTCTTTCATATTAAACAAAATGATCAATTAAGAATGAAAGACTTACAAAAAATTAAAGCATTCAGAAGGTTTACTAGGTAGGCACACTATGTTAACAAAATTATTTTCAGGACATAGTCCACGCAAATTAAAAACAAAAATACAAGAAGGAAAAGTTATTTCTCTCATAGGTTTGCCAGACAAATGTGAAGTGGAAGAAATGAAAAGGTTAAAATGTATTAAGAGATTCCCTTGGATATTGACATTTGTGTCATTCTCCCTTAAGCCACAGGGATTTAGTAACATAAGATTACATACCCTCTATCTATGGCTGCTCACACTAAGCAGTTCTGTAGGGAATAGTATTTTTATAATTATAACAATATACATATACATTTATATAATTATTATAGTTACAGAAGACAGTGTGACATACTTAAGCAATTCATGTGTGTATGCGTATTCATATATCAAAATGGGGGAGAAATGAGAGAAGCTATAAGAATGTCAATTTCTCTTCAACTTTCAAAGGAAAAAGTAAATACTATCCAATATTTAAAATCAAGGGATATAGATATTAATGCATGAATGGCAATAACTTAGAAAAATGACAAAGTAGAGCCTCATGAAAAGGCTACATGTTGGGGAAATGAGGGAAGCTGCATTAAAGAAGAGCAGAGGAAAACCAACTTTTCACTTTCGACCCTTTCTCTTGACATTGATATTAACAAGTCCTGATTGTCTTAACAGTTTTGTTCTCTCTTCATTAACTCCAATTGCATAAGGCTCAGAAAGAGAGAGAATTTGAAACAGAAAGAAAACCACCAGTTTGGATATTAGTTAAGATATACTGCTAGTCATGCAACTGGGGAGGCCTCAAACTGTCTGGATGAAAGCTTTCAGTATTCACAGCACAAGTCATCATTTTTATGAAAGGCACATCCCAGGAATTCATCACTGTAGAATATTAAGGCAAACAACTCAGGAAGGTGAAAATGGGAGATTAAACATTTATAGACGGAAGAATAAAAGCTAGAGTTATACCGAAAAGATAAAACAGCAGAGAATATCTAATTACATCGCTGTGCTTCCGGGCACGCAGCTGACCAGCAATCAACCATAAAGGGGAATTTGTATCACACCCTCTCTACTACTCAACTTTCCCCTCCTGGTATCTGGAAAGATGCCACATAGGAATATTTACAGGAAAATATCTGATGTAGAAGATTCTCCTTGAATAGATAACTGATCTTTTAGACACAAGGCCTTGGAATACAGATTTTCAAATGCAGATAAATGTTCCTAAGAAAATGCTACCTGTGGGATAGGTGAGCTTCTAACAGAGTTAGTTTTCTAAACGGATTTCATCGTAAAATTTTAAAAGTAGATTCAATAAGATTGCTTTTAACAATCTGGCTTTGAACTTTATTAATAAAATGGGAATGCAGCACAGTCTGGCTTAACGGACTTCAAACTATATACTGCAAATGCTCAGAACCTTGACAAGGCATGTCCCAACAGAATGGGCTGGCTACCTCCTGAGCTGAAAACACCTGTGTAGGTATTTACTCATTCATACAACCATGTTTGTTAGGTATGTTCTGTGTTCCTAGCAACCTAATGGATACCACATACTAAGATAAATAGGGTAAAGGTGAGCACACGGTGCTTGGAAACCAACTGAAGGCAAAGACATGAAAAAAACCTATAACTATCATAATAGCAATAATAAGGCACAAGTTTGCTGGGCATGGGGGAGAGGAACTAATAACCAGAGTCCTAGTTAATTAGAGAAAGTGTAATAACAACACACCTTTGGATTGAGCTTTGAGAGAAAAACAGGGCAGAATTATGGAGGATGTAAAAATTATAGGATTTGGTAATCAACTGGGTATATGAGGTAAGGAAGATCAGTGTAGGGTGATTTTTTAGGGCTTTCCCTTAAGTATCATATAGTAGATGTAGCCATTAGCCCTAAATAAATAACATCTATATCTTCAAACTAGAGCACAATCTCCTGTGGATAATAGTTACAATTTTGGACTTTTGCTTTTTTTTCTTCTCACTGACTCTAAACAGAACTCTAGTAACACGTTATTACTGCAGACAGGCTACGAGGTAGGTCAAAATTTCTGTCCATTGTTTTGTTCTACTCCATTCTACCAGATGACACACTCAATTGTCAGGACAGAGACCTGGGAAACAGCCAATCCAGTGTTTCTCAAATATATCCACTAAGGAACTCCAAAAGGCAGAGGGAAATGTGAATGGAATGTCCAGAGCAGGGGCAGACGGTGGAAGGGACTGTGAGCTAAGAAGGATGTTTACGGCCAGCAGCGGTGGCTCATGCCCGTAATCTCAGCACTTTGGGAGGCTGAGGCGGGTGGATCACAAGGTCAGGATATAAAGACCTGGTCAACATGGTGAAACCCCACCTCTACCAAATATACAAAAATTAGCCAGGCATGGTGGCGTGTGCCTGCAGTCCCAGCTACTCGAGAGGCTGAGGCAGGAAAATTGCTTGAACCTGGCTGCAGTGAGTGGTGATTGTGCCACTGCACTCCAGCCTGGGCAACAAAACGATACTCCATCTCAAAAAAAAAAAGGAAAGATGTTTGTATTTGTAAAGGTTGAAAAACAAAATAAAAACAACTAATAAAAACCAAAACAGAAATGAATATGCAATAGAGAACTACATGGCCCTCAAAGTCTAAAATATTTACTAGGTGGCTTGATCCCTGATCTAGAGGATTGAAGCACGGATTTTGAAGCAGGCCCCACAGATGTGAAATTCCTTTGAACCTTTGTTTAATCTTAAAACTTAATGGAAATGAGACATCTTGACTTATAATATGCCAGTTTTCTTTTTATTGTTATTATACTCTAAGTTCTAGGGCACATGTGCAGGTTTTTTACATAGGTATACATGTACCATATTGGTTTGCTGCACCCATCAACTCATCATTTACATTAGGTATTTCTCCTACTGCTATCCCTCCCCTAGCTCCCTACCCCCCGACAGATTCTGGTATGTGATATTCTCCGCCCCGTGTCCAAGTGATCTCATTGTTCAGTTCCCACCTATGAGTGAGAACATGTGGTGTTTAATTTTCTGTCCTGGTGATAGTTTGCTGAGAATGATGGTTTCCAGCTTCATCCATGTCCCTGCAAAGGACATGAACTCATCCTTTTTTATGGCTGCATGGTATTCCATGGTGTATATGTGCCACATTTTCTTAATCCAGTCTATCATTGATGGACATTTGGGTTGGTTCCAAGTCTCTGCTATTGTGAATAGTGCTGCAATAAACATACATGTGCATGTGTCTTTATAGTACCAGTGTTTGTTTTGCTATTAAAAATATTAAGTTTTGCAACATGGTGAAAATCTTCAAGTCAAGTGGATGTTCTGGGCAGATGGGCAGTCTTTATTCTCTGACTTTGGGCACCCCCAGGTACTGAGAAACCCAACTCTGGTTTTATCAGCAACACATATAATAATCATCTTGTCATGGAGGGAGACAAGGAGATGTGTTAGCATTTTCTTACCATTTGTGGAGGCTCAGAAGCACAGCCCAAGCACAACTAAGTGTATACAGTTGCAATTGTTCTCAAGTGCAGTGTTTATGTAAGACTTTTGGGAACAATGTCTTGGGATCATATGTTTTAAGTGCATTTGGGATCTTTTCTGAAGCATGAAGAACCTAATCCCATTATTGGGACTCCAGCGTGGGCTACAGAGCGAGACACCATCTCAAAAAAAAAAATAATAATTACAAAGAGGCAATATATAAAGCAAATAAATAACTGAAAAAGAAAATTAAGAAAACAATTTTATTTACAACAGCATCAAAAATAATAAAATAGGAATAAACCTAACTAAGTGGCAAAAGATTTGTACACTGAAAACTACAAAACATGCTGAAAAAATGTAAAGGAGATTCAAATAAATGGATATCCCATGTTCATGGATTAGAAGATAATATTACAGATGTCAATAATACCCAAGCAATCTATAGATTCAACATGATCCCTATTAAAATTTCAACAGCAGTTTTTGCAGAAATAGAAAAAAAACTCATCCTAAAATTCATATGGCAAATCAACGGACCCTGAAGAGCCAAAACAATTTTGAAAAAGAACAAAGTTAAAGGACTTACACTTTCTGATTTCAAAACATATTACAAAGCTATAGTCATCAAACAGTGTGATACTACATAGAGACATACATATAGACTAATGGCACAGAACAGAGAGTCCAAAATAAACCCTTCTATATATGGTCAAATAACAGACAAGCATACCAAGACCATTCATTGAGAAAAAAGATGGTCTTGGCCGGGCGCGGTGGCTCAAGCCTGTAATCCCAGCACTTTGGGAGGCCGAGACGGGTGGATCACGAGGTCAGGAGATCGAGACCATCCTGGCTAACACAGTGAAACCCCGTCTCTACTAAAAAATACAAAAAAATAGCCGGGCGAGGAGGCGGGCACCTGTAGTCCCAGCTACTCGGGGGGCTAAGGCAGGAGAATGGCGCAAACCCAGGAGGCGGAGCTTGCAGTGAGCTGAGATCCAGCCACTGCACTCCAGCCTGGGCGACGGAGCCAGACTCCGTCTCAAAAAAAAAAAAAAAAAAAAAAAAAAGATGGTCTCTTCAACAGTATTGGGAAAACTGGGTATCTACATGCAAAAGAATGAAGTTAGAACCTAATGTTACACTAGGTACAAAAGCTAACTTGAAACAGATTAAAGACATAAACCCAAGGCCCAAAACTATAAAACTTCTAGAAGAAAACACAGGGGAAAAGCTCCATGACATTGGATTTGGCAAACAATGATTTCCCAGATATGATACCAAAAGCACAAGTAACAAGAGCAAAAACAGACAAACGGGACTACATTAAGCTTAAAACCTTTTGTTCATCAAAGGACACAATCAACAGAGTGAAAAGGCAACTTATGGAGTGGGGGAAAATATTTGCCAATCAGATAAGGGATTAATATCCAAATATATAAAGGACACCAACAGCTCAAAAACAAAAAAATCAAATAACCTAATTTTAAAATGAGCAAAGAACCTGAACAGATACTTTTTCAAAGATAATATACAAATGGCTAACAAATACATTCAAAAGATGCTCAACATCGCTAATCATCAGAGATATGCAAATCAAAACCACAATGAGTTATCACCTCACACTCATTAGAGTAGATACCATCTAAAAAATAACAAAAAATAACAAGTGTTGGTGAGGATGTGTAGAAGTTAGAACCTCTCTGCAATGTTGGTAGGTAATCTTGGTAGGCAAAATGGTACAATTGCTATAGAAAATAATTTGGCTATTCCTCCCAAAATTAAAAATAGAACTACCATACAATCTAGCAATCTCACTTCTAGATATATATTTAAAAGAAACTATCAATAGAGTAAACAGCCTACAAATGGGAGAAAATATTCACAAACTATGCTTCTGACAAAGGTCTAATATCCAGAATTTATAAGGAACTTAAATCAACAAGCAAAAAACAAATAATCCCATTAAAAGGACATGAACAGACACTTCTCAAAAGAATACATAAAAGCAGCCAAAAAAAACACGAAAAAATGTTCATCATCACTAATCATTAGAGAAATGCAAATCAAAATCACAATGAGATACCATCTCACATCAGTGAGAATGGCCAACAGAAAACCAAATACTGCATGTTCTCACATACATATGGGAGCTGAACATCGAGGACCCACGGACATAAAATGCGAACAATTGACACTGCAAACTACTAGAGTGGGAAGGGAAGTGGATATGGGTCAAAAAACTACCTATTGGGTACTATGCTCACTATCTTAGTGAAATATACCCATGTAACGCACCTGTACATGTACTCCCTGTATCTAAAATAAAAGAAATATAAAATAATTTTAAAAATTAAAAGAACTGAAAACAGGGTTTCAAAGAGATATCTGCACTCCCATGTTCATAGCAGCACTATTCACAATAGCCAAGAGGTGAATGTAATCCAAATGTCCATCAATGGATGAATAAATAAACAAAATGTGGCAAATACATACAATGGAATACTATGCTGTCTTGATAAGGAAGGAAATCTTGTCACATGCTACGAAGATATTATGCCAAGTGAAAGAAGCCAGTTGCAAAAAGACAAGTAGTGTGTGATTCCACTTAGTTGAACTATCTAAAGTAGATACTTTATAGAGAGAAAGTGGAATAGTGGTTACCAGGAGCTGAGGAAGGGGGCAAAGGGGAGTTGTTTAATGGATATAGAGTTTCAGATCTGCAAGATGAAAAAGTTCTAGGGATCTGCTTCACAACAATGTAAATATATTTAATACTACTGAACTGTACACTTAAAAGTGCTTAAGATAGTAGGTGTTATATGTTTTTATCACAATAAAGAAAATTTTTAGGCTGGGCACGGTGGCTCACGCCTGTAATCCCAGCACTTTAGGAGGCCGAGGCAGGCGGATTATGAGGTCAGGAGATGGAGACCATCCTGGCTAACACAGTGAAACCCCATCTCTACTAAAGAATACAAAAAATTAGCCAGGCGTAGTGGCGAGCGCCTATAGTCCCAGCTACTTGGGAGGCTGAGGCAGGAGAATGGCGTGAACCCAGGAGGTGGAGGTTGCAGTGAGCCGAGATTGCGCCACTGCACTCCAGCCTGGGGCAGAGCAAGACTCCGTCTCAAAAAAAAACAAAGAAAATTTTTAAATTCATAAAAATATATAAAGAAATCCAAATCACCTGTTTGCTGAATAGAGAGAGAAAAGAAATGAAAGGGGAGTAGGTACTTTCCTTTAGTGTAAGTGGGTAAGTTTTCATTTCTGATGAATTGCACAAATGCCAGTTCCACAGAGAGAGAACAAAGGGTTAAAACCTTGGACATGAGGCCCAGAGCTTTCTAAAATGCACTACAATTCATCATAAAAGCCAAAGTGTTGAATCCTTTACCTTTAGAATCTCGTCACCCACATTCTCAGAGAAGGAAGAATCCTGCTCACAGTAAGAATTGATTCCACTCCACGGAATCAACAGGAATAAGTTGTGCCAGTTTGGGTTCTTGATGCAAATAACTGAGAAAGACACTAGCAACTTTGAGGGAAAGGAATTATGGAGGTATCACAGGGAGTTGGCAAGACTCTATGTCAAAACTAGAGGACCAGTTCAGAAAACAGAAGGAATTTCCCTGTCTGGGTAGCCAAGAATATACTCATGTCACACCCCAGATCAGCTCCATAAGGACACCAGCCACAGCTATGGTTGGCCCCATCCCCCCGGACACTCACTGCCACAAACAACCTCCAACTGACCCTGTATTTCTACATCATCCCCTCAATGTTCAAATTCTGGGGTAGAAAAAACTGATTGGTCATGCCAGGGAGATTCCATTCAGTGGGGAACTCTTACCAAAAGGCAAGATATTCAACTGCTAAATGAAAGAGAGGGCAATTGTCCACACTGGTTACCAAGTAGCTTAGCAGCTGTTTACTCTATGTCTCACATGCCTAGCTCATCCAGGTTAAAATAAAGTAATAAATTTCTAATTCCAGGAAACAGAATAAGAATGTACAAGCTTTCTAGATCATGTCATTCGCAATGTAGTAGGTTTCCACAGGTTAACCAACCAGATGAGACCAGTCAGAAACTACCACTAGGTAAAGCAAGGTGTACAGAAGCAGGTGAGATGAACAAGGCCTGTGGTTAGTTGCCCTCTAATGCTTGGGTCAAAGTCAAATTTACCTAACCTTGATAAGAGCCGACACTGTCTCAAAACTCTCACCAGAACAGACTATGATGACGGTGCGTACGCCAACAACTGTCGTGACCACCACCACGGGACTAACACCGTTCAAGCAGAGAAGATGCCATTTACCTGGCACAGTCTAATCAATATACAATATAAACCTCTAACCAGCTCCCAGAGAGTCTACTTGAAAAAATTTCCACAGACTCCAAAGGGCAAAGATACATAGAGAGCTAGAAGTCATAAAAAGATAAAAATAAGGTGAGTAAGATTAACTGTATTTTACATTATATTATTTTATTCATTCAATATATTCCTCTATTCAAACAGCACTATCTGCTTTTATGATGATAGAACATAGATGTCTCTACTTCCTTTTTCTCCGTAAGTCAACAAAACAACAAAGATTTTCAAAATAGAGCCAGGAGATTCGATCTAAAGGCCTGAACCACAAAATAAGCAGTAAGTGGGAAGAGAAATGGTGAGAGATCTTAGAAAAAAGAGAATGGTCAAAACTCAATGTCTGCAGAAGTACTATCAACAAGAAGCAAGCTGTAGGGCTCCAGAAAAGGTCAGGAACTGGAGGCATCATCTATTGTGAAGGTACGGTGAGTGGGCAAAAGCAGAAAACAGAAAAATTGTTTGAAAGTCTGTATAAGCAGCAGTTAGATCCCAGGATGCCTCACGCTCCTTGAAGGAGCTAGAAGATATAAATACATTAATAATAAACATGGCTTGAGGGAAGCAAAAAAACGTATACACATGGGCACTGAAGAGAGACTGAAAACAGGGATAGGAAGTGAAAATCTGCATGCTAGAGAGTGAGACCTTCCATTTCCCTCACCCTACAGGTCCAGAACTCCAATAGCCAGGTAGAGATTCCCAAAGTAGGAGACTCAAAGGCCATTCTCTGGAAAAATTAAACCATCATCTGAGAAAGGACCTACTGAGAAAAGATACTACTATCAATATTTGCAATGAGAATGCTAACAGGCTACTGAGGCATCCCACAGGGAAACAAGCCTGCATTCATATAAGACACATACGCAGCTTCTAGTGAGCTTCCTAGTCTCACCTCTTACATGAACAAAAGACAAGGATCGACATACATCTAAGGAAAGCCCACCCCACCTGAGAAAAATAACCAAAACAAAGTGGAAAAAAAAAATCAGTGAAAACAGGAACAACACAGTAACAGAAGAAAACTTCAAACAAATCATATTTAATATCTTTAGTTAAGATCTTGTATTTATTTAATAGAAATACAACATTATTAAAAAGAATCACAGAGCAGGAAATGGGGAGAAAAGGACAAAAATTCATTGAAAGGATTTTGTGCTTTCTCAGAAAGATCAAAAATCAAATAGGTGGACATTAGAAAAAAAAGATTAAAGTATTAGAAAATCAATGTAAGAAATCCAATATCCAAATTAATAGGCACTCAAGAGAAAGGGAACAAGGAAAAAAGTAGGGAGACAATTTTCAGAAAAAATAATATAAGAACACATGTAATCAGCAATCACAGAATTTCTTAAAAGGCATACCAAGCACTCAGCACAATGAATGAAAAATAGCTCATACCATAGTAATTCACCAAAAGATGTGGTGAATACATATATGAATAAGAGATTAAAATTTTTCATAGAAAAAACTGACAAAAACATATAAACAATCAAGGAAAACGGCATTAGACATCTCAATTGTAGCACTGAAAACTAGGGGACACTGAATCAATATCATCAAAATCCTTTCCAACCTAGAATTCTGTACCCAGAAACTACCATTAAACCCTAAGACTAGAAAAGCATTTTTATCAGGGGCCGGGCGCGGTGGCTCAAGCCTGTAATCCCAGCACTTTGGGAGGCCGAGACGGGTGGATCACGAGGTCAGGAGATCGAGACCATCCTGGCTAACACGGTGAAACCCCGTCTCTACTAAAAATACAAAAAAAACTAGCCGGGCGAGGTGGCAGGCGCCTGTAGTCCCAGCTACTCGGGAGGCTGAGGCAGGAGAATGGCATGAACCCGGGAGGCGGAGCTTGCAGTGAGCTGAGATCCGGCCACTGCACTCCAGCCTGGGTGACAGAGCGAGACTCCGTCTCAAAAAAAAAAAAAAAAAAAAAAAGAAAAGCATTTTTATCGCCTCGAAGTCTGAAGGACAGAAAACTGCTAGATTTTTGTTTTAAGCCTTCTAGCACTATTTGACTTACAGCTTTATTTTATTTTGAACTGTATACTTTGCAAACATTTTCAGCTATTACATCATTTAGGTCTGCAGGCACAAGAGTACATTTTATATCCTTGCTAATCATGAATAAAATACACCCTTGGTTACCACACACTTCTCTCAATAAAATATAAAATAATGATATTAGAAATCCCATAAAATAACAGCCTTCATTTTTATATAATAATATGCTTAAGAAATGCTTTCGAAACTATCACAAAGTAAGACAGATACTATCCCTTGCTTAAAGATAAGAAAACTTGGGCTTTTAAAAAGATAAGTAACTTTCCAAAGCTGTCCCAGATGACATAAGGCAGAACTAGAACTCAGTTATGTCTAACGCCATGTTCAGGATTCTCCTCAGGATGCTACAGGTAAGAATTCTCTGTATAATCTACACACGGCTTTATGTTGCAACTCCTCATTCTCCATTATGCACGTGGGGGAAGGGATTGTTTTCCTTGAAGCCACCAAAGGCTCTCTGTTATTCCTTTCCTCCATGCCAATTACAGCCTAGTATTTATTTCATCTCAAGCATCTCAGCTCTGTGGCTCCTTCTTCTTTAGACCGTCCTTAAATAACTATAGTACAGGTCCAAAAATAAACACTGACTTAGATACTCAGAGATATGGAAAAAGGCAAATCCTAACTTACTCTTTAGACAGAAGTTTCTCAACTATTTTTTTTTTTTTTTTTTGGAGACGGAGTCTCGCTCTGTCGCCCAGGCTGGAGTGCAGTGGCCGGATCTCAGCTCACTGCAAGCTCCGCCTCCCGGGTTTACGCCATTCTCCTGCCTCAGCCTTCCCGAGTAGCTGGGACTACAGGCGCCCACCACCTCGCCCGGCTAGTTTTTTTTTGTATTTTTTAGTAGAGACGGGGTTTCACTGTGTTAGCCAGGATGGTCTCGATCTCCTGACCTCGTGATCCGCCCGTCTCAGCCTCCCAAAGTGCTGGGATTACAGGCTTGAGCCACCGCGCCCGGCCTCAACTATTTTTCTTAACCTAAGGAGTAAGAAAGTAGGTAGATAAATAGATGAAAGTGACTTCTTCATCTTCTCCTATGCTACATGCAGCAGGAAAGCACTCAATATATGTTCATATATGAGGTGCACTGATATTCTTAATCATCCCTCTGGCTCATTATCATAAGAAATGGAACTCTGGTTTACAATCAGCTATTAGCAGTTATTTATACCATAAAGGGATATTCAAAGATAATTATTCCCCTCTACTACTCTGCCCCCTAAAATGTATTAATCAAAAAATAATTTGATTAATAATTTAATAATAAAATGATTATTTTTAATGCTTCAAAATTTAGAACAGAATACACACATACATACATGCATACAAACACACACACACAGAGCTTCCCTTCCTACTGCTGTTCCCAAAGCAAAGACAGAGCTCAGACCGACAGACACATGTGCACTCACATTCACATACCACACAGCCCTTGCACATACATACACAGTCCACAACCTTGGACTCACATCCCTTCTCAACTTCACCCTCTGTTAGACTTGCGGACCTGAATGGGCATTGGGTGAAGTCACAGTCTTCACTGGAAAAACCCACCTGAACTCTAAGTGACATGTGTTTTGAATAATAAAAAGAAACAGCATGATAACAGTCTAGCCACTTACTCCACAGTATCGGTCGCCATTAAATATCTGAGGGGGCAGGGGGTTGCCCTGAGTGGGTTTCTTTTCCGGGGGGACGTTTTTGTACATCCACTGCCTCTGTTCTTCTGACATTGTGATATCCACCTCCTCAAACTCTATCTTGTTGGCTTCCAGAAATCTAACCACATCTTGCTGCTTCTTCTTTATCTAAAGAGAGAAGACAAACAAATAAGTAGAAATCCTTATCTGAAACAGTAGGTATATACTTCCAAACTGAACTAGATTTATGTCATTGATACATAAAAAGAGGTGATTTATGTAGGTGTCACACACTGTCCACTCACTAGATACCCAGTGGAGGACTAAGCCAGTCCCAACACAGTTGTTTCTTTGATGATGTCGTTCTGTTTTGAGATGGAGTTTCTATGTTGCCCAAGCTGGTCTCAAACTCCTAGGCTCCAGTAATCTACCCACCTCAGCCTCCCAAAGTGCTGGGATTGCAGGTATGAGCCACCGCACCTGGTCACTAACACAGTCATTTCTTCAACCTAGACTGCCCAGAACTCCAGAGCACAATCCAGGTGGCTTGGAAAGAATGGACTATGAGATGAGAGAGTGACTTAGTTCTCAGTGGGCCATAACCACTCCCCATCCCATCCCCAACCCCACCCGCACCCTTGCAAGAAGTTGACATTTATAGTCATAAAAGCTCCCTTTGCCCAAAACCATCTGAAAACCATGTATAGCCCATCTGAGATGTCGACATTTCATTGATTCATGACAGCAGCAACATTTTTATTCTCCTCAGCAGCCTTCTTCAGAAATTCCACAGCTGTAGCCACTACCATGAAAGCATCCTTTCATCAATTCACAGGAGAAAAATGTTCTTCACTTCTAACGTGAGAGTAAACAACGAATATCATCTTACTTTGAACTCTGTTTCTTAACCCTTTTCATTCCTCTGATCTTTCACTTTTCCTTCTTCAGTCACTAGGGGTCAGATGTGCTCTTGAGGAGCTGCAAATCCATCTGCAGTTTTCAAAATGTTGCCTACCTTCTTAAGAGTACCTATTAACTAATTGAAATGGAATGAAAACACAGTAGTCTCTCCTTATCCATGGGGGACACATTCCAAGACCCCCAGAAGACACCTGAAATGGCAGATAGTGCCAAACCAATATATATATGCTCTATTTTTTTAATCTGATGACCAGGAGGCATGTCCAGGTTTGTGCTTTAAAGAGATCACCTTAACACTATGCAGCTTATAAAGAAAAAAAAGAGAAGCTCTGTATGTACTGTTAACGCTGTTATGAAAAGCTCTCCAAGACATATTAGTAGGTTAAAAAGAAAAACAAGGAGCCGAACTATATGTAGACTAAGGTCACTTTAAAAAAAAAATGGAGAAAAATAAGAACACAGTCATATTTGCTTGTTTTTATATTGTTTTAAAAAATTCCTGAAGGTCATATAAGAAACTAACAGAAGCGGTTAACCAAGGGCTGGGGGAGCAGGAATTGGGTAACGACACAACGTGGGAGCAAGAGTTTTACTTTAAAATGTTTTGAATATTATAATAAATGTGTTAATATTCAAAAGAGTAAACAGAAGAAATGTATTGCAATGAGAGAGAGGTGGCACCCTAGCTTCCACAGAACAGCTTGGAGGATGGCAGTACATACCACAGAGATGCCCTGTTTTATACAAATCACGTTTTCCCAGTGTGACATGAAGCAGAACTCAAAGCATTTTGTTGAGTCACTGGCTTCCATAATTCACTTATAAGAAAGGGCAGATTGCTTAAAAAGAAGAAATGAAAAAAACAAAACAGTTAAAACCTTAGAAAATTAGCTAGTACTATAGCAAATCACCCAAATAACAAGGTAGGAGAAACTTAACCCAGAGAAGGAAGTTTTCAAGTGGATGTTTGTGACATTAGCATCAGGAAGGAAGATGTGTCACACTACCACAGCCTGTTTGTCAGGTCTGCAGAGGTGAACATAACCTGGAACTGGGAGCACTCAACCTAGGGTGGCGGGGGCAGGCTGTTCAGGAAGCAGGAACTTAGAGGAAGACACCAGCCAGCCTACTAGGTGGGGCCCAGGTAACAGAGAGGCTTCCCATGAGGCAACAGGAAGCCATCAAGGGCACTTCATGTGCTGGGCTTAATTCCAGAGTCCAAATAACCATAACATACACAATCATTTCCTTCACACAATGAATTTTTTATTCTCCCCACACTTCAACTCTTCTGAAATGAAATGCATCTTACAATCAATATCAAAAGGAATTTCCTGAGCAAATAGAAGAGAAGTAAATTGTGGGCCAACAGTCACTGCTTTCATCTATGTCATTTTGTTTGTTTGTTTGTTTTGTTTTGTTTTGAGACAGAGTTTCGCTCTTGTTGCACAGACTGGAATGCAAAGGCACAATCTCGGCTTACCGCAACCTCCTCCTCCTGGATTCAAGTGATTCTCCTGCCTCAGTCTTCAGTATGTGCCACCACACATGGCTAATTTTTGTATTTTCAGTAGAGATGGGGTTTCTCCATGTTGGTCAGGTTGATCTTGAACTCCCGACCTGAGGTGATCTGCCTGCCTCGGCCTCCCAAAGTGCTGGGATTATAGGCATAAGCCACTGTGCCTGGCTTCATCTTACATCATTTTATCCATGGGTGGAAGGTACCTTCAACTCACCTGGTTTTTTTTTTTTTAAATTTACTTAAACACCCTTAAAAGCAAAACAATGGTAGTTATTTACCCAGTAACCAATCTCCCTCTTTTTCTAAACACAGAAGCCTGGTTTTACTTAGAAAAGCAATGTGCTTGGCTACAAAATCATGTTTACCCAAACACCTCTAGTGTTAGAGGGAATCACATGATACAGTTCTGACCAATGAGATGTGGGTCAGACAGTCCTTGGGAAGGCTTCACTTAAATGAAAGAAAACATAAAGCAGACTTTTGCCCTTCTCTAGTCTCCTTACTTGCAGAAATGCAGATATGGTGCCTGGAGGTGCAGAAATCATTTCACAAATGTGAAAACAAACGCCGTAAGTATGTGAAAATACTATATGCTAAGGATGGCCAAGCAGAAAGACAGTAGCCTGGGTCCTTAATGACATTTTGTAGCTGCCACCCCAGTCTCTTCCTGCACAACCTATCTATACCTTTCTGTATTAGACAAATAAACCTTTAATAAGTTAAGCCACTCTTCATCCAGTTTTCTATAGCCTGCACCCAAATGCAATTCTTAATTGCTACTTAAAATGACTTCAGAAATACTGTATTATGATGAAGGATTGAAAATAAAAGCTATTACTGCACAGTAGAGCCTGGCAATAAAAGCTGTAAGACATAAACTTAATATATGTGAGTGAATATTTATCACTGGATAAACACAGGAATTTTCTTAATCTACTCCACAGAGCAACAGCCAACATGTTGGAACTAGAACAGGCAGGTTATCCAAAAGGATGAAGAGTGCATTTCACCTTAACATTCAAACACTACTATACACCATACAAAGCAATTAAAGGGAACACAGAATCTCTTGCATTAGATTGGGAGTAGGCAAAATATGGCCTAAGGCCCAAATCCAGCCCACTGACCGTTTTTGTATGGCCAGCAGCCAAAAATTGTCTTTTTATTTTTAAACAGCTGGGGGAAAAAATCAAAAGAATAATAGTATTCCATGACATGTAAAAGTTATATGAAATATAAACACCAGTGTCCATAAACAAAGCTCTATGGGAACACAGCAACACCCATTCACTCACATATTGTCTATGTCTGCTTTCTCCCTACGATGGCAGAGTTGAGAAGTTGCAACAGAGACTGTGTGGTCCTCCAGTGCCTAAAATATTGACTAGCTGCCCTTTATAGAAAAGGCTTGCCAACCTTTGAGCTAGATCACAAATCTTCACTTCTGGGTCAAAGTTCCCTTTCTCAGTGAGCCTTCCTTTGACCACCCACCTGATTTTACACTTTTACCAGCTACCCCAGAACTCTCTACTCCCCCTTCACTGCTGTATTTTTCACCACAGCATTCGGCATCTGACAGACTGTATAGATTATGTATTTGTTTGTCCATCTCCCCCACTAGAATATAAATTCCCTGGCTGGGTGCAGTGGGTCACTCCTGTAATCTCAGCACTTTGGAAGGCTGAAGCAGGTGAATCACCTGAGGTCAGGAGTTTGAGACCAGCCTGACCAACATGGTGAAACCCTATCTCTACTAAAAATACAAAAATTAGCCAGGCGTGGTGCCGCATGCTTGTAATCCCAGCTACTTGTGAGGCTGAGGCAGGAGAATCACTTGAACCTGGTTGCAGTAAGCGGAGATTGCGCCATTGCACTCTGGCCTGGGCAACAAGAGCGAAACTCTGTCTCAAAAAAAAAAAAAAAAGAATATAAATTCCCCAAGGCCAGGAGATTTTGTCGGTTTTATTAAACATTTGTTAATGACTAGACAAGATGTTCACAGGTAGAAGGGCCTGTGAGATAGGGAACTTTCCTCCCAACCAACAACAAGGCTGATTCTTTTTACCCTTGAGGGCTCACCAAATGTATCACCTCTTCAAAGAGCCCTCTCGAACCACCTTGGTGAAGTTTTATTGCCTAAATTTATTAAAATTTTATTTATTTATATGCCCTTTGTTTTTGTTCTCACCTCTCTCTACGTCAATTCTGGAAGCAGAAGGACCAGCGTGCAGGAGGCCCTCAATAAATATTAACTGAATGGATGATTCAAGAATTATTCCAGTCCTGAACATCAAAGATTTCCAGGTGATGTTCAAGAGAAACTATTCAAACTAAGTGAGTAATGTAATTTAGGAACAAATGTAACTTATAATTAGCCCAATGGGAATGTGGACCAAATGACAGTATTTCTCAATCCCAAAGCGGCACAATTTTGAAAAGCATTGTGCTTAGGAGGCTACATCTAACTGTACATAGCCGAAATAATTCAGAAGAGTCTCTAGACCCTAATGCGAAAAAAACTTTGCTTCTAACTTTGACAATGACTTAAAAAGAAAGTAGTACGTGGTTGCATGTTTACATAAATTCTACTGTCAGTTAATTTTAATAGTTGCAAGTGCATAATGAAACAAAAAGTGTTTTGTATTGCTCAAACGGTTTTATTACATTGTTGATACATTTGCAAATATGGCAACTGAGAATTATGCAGATGTGTTGGTATTTCCCTGAATCTACTTCCCATTACTAACTTAGTACTCTATCACCCTCAAGCACGTCCCCCCACTAACTTCAGGAACTCTGAAGCAAACTGCTCCCTCAAATGTACTTTGAAGCAGCCTTCTTGGCCACTCAATGTATAAGCCTTTACCCTTTGACTCCAGATCCATGAATCTCCTGAGGATCCCAATGCCTGCACCCAAGCCCTGGTGACTCACCCCCACAGGGCCCTGGGCAGTAAGCTGCGGAGTCTCCTGACTCTGCGTGAACACCCGATGACCTGTGGAAATCTTAGTGAAGGCACTTGGAACCTTCACTGGCAACCTCCTGGCCCCAAGAGTCCCTAGGGATTGGATCAGAAAACAGGTTAAATAATTACCTTGCTTGTCACTCAGCCTTAACCCCCTACTCTGTGACACTGACTGCTAAGTAAACTTGCATGCCTCTACTCTCTTCTTGTAGGATTACTTCTTTCCCAGGAAGATGCCAGTTAACTTATATAATTAAGCAGCCCCTGCCAGATTCCTTCCATAGGCTTCCGGACACGTCTAGTCATGTTTGAATTCCAGGGTATACATAGCTAATGCTGCACCCTGGGACCTTGGGACTCACTAGGAAATAAAGAGACATAATCAATTTGAATAGGAGTGTTTTTTAACATTGAGACTGAATACGAAAGCTAATGGGAAAGCAAGTTTAACTGAAGACAAATGAGCCACAGAGGACAACGAGGAAAACTGGGGAACGGAAAGTATGTATTTTAGAGCCAGATTGTCCTGGTTTTAATCTTGACCCTGACAGACGGGTAGCCTTGGAGATATTACTTGGCTTCTCTCTTAACTTCCGTTTCCAAACCTGTGCAATAAACTGCTAAATTAAGTTTAGCCTAAGGCCAGGAGTGGTGGCTCATGCCTGTAATCCCAGTACTTTGGGAGGCCCAGGTGGACAGATCACCTGAGGTCAAGAGTTTGAGACTAGCCTAGCCAACATGGTGAAACCTCGTCTCTACTAAAAATACAAAAATTAACTGGCTGTCGTGGCTGAGTAGCTGTAATCCTAGCTACTCAGGAGGCTGGGGCGGGAGAATCCCTGGAACCCAGGAGACAGAGGTTACAGTGAGCTGAGATCACTGCACTCCACTGCACTCCAGCCTGGGCAACAGAGTAAGACTCTGTCTCAATTTAAAAAAAAAAGAAAGAAAGAAAACTTAGCCTAAAGCTACCTCCTTACATATTTTGAGTTCAGCCTAAAGGTTTCTCCATCCATAGTGAATTGTAACCTAACCAGATACGTAAACAGACTGTAACCTACTCTTGGACCAATCACAGCATTTCAGCCAATTAAGGCAGGCAACTGTTCAAACTGTGTCCAAACAAGGCAAACGCCAAGATGTAACCAATCTTACTTCCATTAGATTATTCCCGTTTTTGTACCTAACTTCCTTTTTCTGTACATAAATTCTTTGTGACTATGAAGCAGCGTCAGAGTCCTCCTGAACCTATGCTGGTTCGGGGGCTGCCCAATTCTCAAAATATTCTTGGCTCAACGAAACCCTGTTAAATATAATCTGCGTAAAGCTTTTCTTTTAACAGAACTCAACTATCTTTTTTCCATAGGTTCACTGGAAAATTAAGAAAAGGCCTAAGCAGTAATTGGCACCTGCTCAATTGTTTCATTTACTCAAACATACTAGCTTTTCTATCTTTGCCCTAGAAGTGGCCTCCATCAAAAATATAGCAACTTCTGAATGCTTTCAAAGGCCTTAGATATTCAACACAATGGTTCTTTATTTCACCTGCTTTCACACTTCAAACACACGGCTTTCTTTATTCCGACCTGGGGTAGACGTAAGACTGATTAGGACCTCTTATGTATCTCAAATGGAAAAAAGTCAAAGACAGTGAGAGAAAATAGAAGGGAAAAGATGAGGTTTTTTTAAATAGCTTGACAAAATGTACAAAGGAGGGCCTGGACTGGATTAAGGAAGGTAGAAGGCCCTAAGATGATTCTTCCTTTCAACTAAAAAGGGAGGAAAGGACTGAGTCTCTTTCCTTTGTCAAAGACCTCAGGAACTTTCCAGTGATTGAGTAGGGCACCAAAAATATACCTAATTTCATGGCAAATTCTTTAAATAAAACCCCATTCTTGGCTTTACTAGGCATTATGCTGTCATAAAAGAGGATGCAAATGGCAGAAAGTACTGTGGCAGACATTAGCCTAGTTAAACACCAAAGCCATTCATGATCTCCCCTGTGAAGCCTAAAAAACTAAAGCTGCAGTTTTCCCAGTCACACTTATAGCTGAAGCAGCCACATGACCCAGATCTGGCCAGTGAGGTGTGCACCTAAGTGTGCTAGGTGGAGCTTCTAGACAGAGCTTGGCTTTCCTGCTGAAGCCGACAGATTACAATGCTAAAGCCTCTTTTCCCTGCCCTTCCTCATTCTTCCAGCGTGGCATCCAGATGTGAGGGCTAGTGGTGCGGAGCAGCCTTTCCACCTTGAGGTGACAGGCATCAGAAAAAGCCAAGAGAATCCCATCAAGGCAGGCCTTGAATAAGTTCAGCCTCCAGACTTACCAGGAGAGACTGAAACACTTCTGTTCAAGCTCAAGTTAGACAGGTTCTCTGTTACTTGCAAATGAATACATTCCTAACTGAAACCCTCAGCAGTATGCCTCATTGTTGGGGAGTAGAGCAGGGGTGTAGAGTAACCCCCAAGATGCCATTTGCTAACTGGCAATGTTCTAATGCTGCTTAACTAAATGAGAGATTATACATAAAGTACAGTGTCTCCAGTTTCTGTTTCAGTTTATCTTACTAGAAAGTAAATACCAAATTACCAAGCCAAGGATAAAGAGGCTGACTTACAAAAGACTGAAGCTTGAGTTTTATAGAATCACTGTCAGAAAAACAGATTACAAAATAAAGGTCAATTTTTGAAAAACTGTCAGTACATGTTATAAAACAATATAATTTTAACGATAGAAAAGGCTGTGATTTTCCATCTATGTATCACTAGCACAGTCCCTGGCACTTACTACATAGGCATATATTTGTATTAAACAAATAAATATTATTAAGCTTGAATTCATACTTTTAACTTTAGTTTTCTTTTAACCAGTCAATATTTTTGGTCCTGTTTTCTTGATCAATTTGCATTGATTTCTTTTTTCACATGTTTATAATATGGTAAATCATCTTTCCCATTTGAAATTTTTTAATTTTAAAAAACCCATAATCTCATCACACTGAGACTTTTATTTTTCATAGAACCTTCCAGGGAGTAAACATTTAGAAGTATACTTTATATAGTTGCCATAATAACAAATGTTTTGGGGAAGGATGTTTCTGTTGTATTATGAATGTTTTTTGTTTCTAAAATCTCCATGGTTATCTTATTGCATGTATGAATTATATTGAGTACTTATGCTAATGTATTAAAACATATATTCTAACATTGGAGATTTAGGTGTGTTCTAAAGATGTAAGGGTTTCAAAATAAAATATGTAAGTGTTTCAAATTTGCTGACTATTTATTTATTTATTTATTTCGAGATGGAGTCTCACTCTGTTGCCCAGGCTGGAGTGCAGTGGCTCAATCTCAGCTCACTGCAAACTCCTCCTTCTGGGTTCAAGCGATTTTCCTGCCTCAGCCTCCTGAGTTGTTGGGACTACAGGCACCCGCCACCACGCCTTGCTAATTTTTGTATTTTTAGTAGAGATGAGGTTTCACCATGTTGGTCAGGCTGGTCTCAAGCTCCTGACCTCATGATCCGCCCTCCTCAGCCTCCCAAAGTGTTGGGATTACAGGCGTGAGCGACTGTGCCTGGGCGACTTTTTAAATGATAAAAAATGGTTACTAGTAGTAGGCTACCTAGCAGTACTAAAACACAGGGACTTTACACAGATTTTTCTAAATCTTGTCTCCTAAAGTCTTTCAAATGAAATATTTCAGCGAGTTATTTTAATGTAACATCTTTCCACTGGTTTCCTGGAATAGCTAATTGATATCACGGAACATAACATGATTTCAACTACCAAACTGTTAACAAAAACCTTTATATGACTGATGAATGGGAAGTAGGTCTGGCTGCTGCAAGCAGAACACTGAGGTCTGTGTGGGACTCTGGTTGGTCTGTGAACATGTAGCTCTGCTGGACTGAACATGGTGACAGTGATGCCAAAGGCAGCAGCCTGATCTTCAATGGGGCCAATTGGCTTTATTAATGTTCTACTCCTGAACAGTCAAAAAGGGGTGGGTCTGTGTCACCTTGGTCAAGTTACTTATTCTACCAAGCCTTGGTTTCCTCATCTGTAAAATACAGATAATTCAGCATAGAGGACTGCTATGAAATTTAAATGTCATAATGTTCATAAAGTTCTTAGTACAGTGCCTGGCATGCTAAAAGAGCTAAACATTAAATCCAATCACAAGTCCGTTCCAAGGTGGGTGAATAGGAACAGCTCCAGTCTGCAGCTCCCAGTGTGTTCGACGCAGAAGATGGGTGATTTCTGCATTTCCAACTGAGGTACCTGATTCATCTCATGCGGACTGGTTGGACAGTGGGTGCAGCCCATAGAGGGCGAGCCGAAGCAGAGTGGGGCTTCACCTCACTCGGTAAGCACAAGGGGTCGGGGGATTTCCCTTTCCTACTCAAGGGAAGCCATGACAGACTCTGCCTGGAAAAACAGGGCACTCCCACACAAATACTGCACTCTTCCTACGGTCTTAACAACTGGCAGACTAGGAGATTCTCTCCCGTGTGGTGGGCCCCATGTCTTGCTCGTTGCTAGCGCAGCAGTCTGGCAGGGGGATCGACCTGCAAGGCAGCAGCAGCAGCCTGGCAGGGGGAGGGGCGGCCACCATTGCTGAGGCTTGAGTAGGTAAACAAAGCAGCGGGAAGCTCAAACTAGGCAGAGCCCAACACAGCTCAGCAAGGCCTACAGCCTCTACAGACTCTACCTCTGTGGGTGGGGCATAGCTGAACAAAAGGCAGCAGAAACTTCTGCAGACTTAAGCGTCCCTGTCTGACAGCTCTGAAGAGAGCAGTGGTTCTCCAAGCATGGTGTTTGAGCTCTGAGAACGGACAGACTACCTCGTCAAGTGGGTCCCTGATCCTTGTGTAGCCTAACTGGGAGACACCTCCCAGTAGGGACTGACAGACACCTCATACGGGTGGGTGCCCCTCTGGGACGAAGCTTCCAGAGGAAGGATCAGGGAGTGATATTTGCTGTTCTGCAATATTTGCTATTCTGCAGCCTCCATTGGTGATACCCAGGCCAGCAGGTCTGGAGTGGACCTCCAGCAAACTCCAACAGACCTGCAGTTGAGGGACCTGACTGTTAAAAGGAAAACCAACAAACAGAAAGGAGTAGCAACAACAACAACAAAAAGGGGGTCCACAAAAAAATACCATCTGTAGGTCACCAACATCAAAGACCAAAGTTAGATAAAACCACAAAGATGGGGAGAAGCTGGAACAGAAAAGCTGAAAATTCTAAAAACCAGAGCACCTCTCCAAAGGATTGTAGTCCCTCACCAGCAACGGAACAAAGCTGGACACAGAATGACTTTGACGAGTAGACAGAAATAGGTTTTAGAAGGTCGGTAATAACAAACTTCTCCGAGCTAAAGGAGGATGTTACAACCCATCACAAGGAAGCTAAAAACCTTGAAAAAAGATTATACAAGTAGCTAACTAGAATAAACAGTGAAGAGAAGACGTTAAATGATCTGATGGAGCTGAAAACCATGGCAAAAGAACTTTGTGATGCATGCACAAGCTTCAATAGACAATCTGATCAAGTGGAAGAAAGGATATCAGTGATTGAAGATCAAATTAATGAAATAAAGTGAGAAAACAAGTATAGAGAAAAAAGAGTAAAAAGAAAAGAACAAAGCCTCCAAGAAATATGAGACTATGTGAAAAGACCAAATCTACATTTGATTGGTGTGCCTGAAAGTGATGGGGAGAATTGAACCAAGTTGGAAAACACTCTTCAGGATACTATCCAGGAGAACTTCCCCAACCTAGCAAGGCAGGCCAACATTCAAATTCAGGAAATACAGAGAACACCACAAAGATACTACTCGAGAAGAACAACCCCAAGACACATAATTGTCAGATTCACCAAAGTTGAAATGAAGGAAAAAATGTTAAGGGCAGCCAGAGAGAAAAGTTGGGTTACCAGCAAAGGAAAGCCCATCAGACTAATAGCGAATCTCTTGGCAGAAACCTTACAAGTCAGATAAGAGTGGGGGCCAATACTCAACATTCTTAAAGAAAATAATTTTCAACTCAGAATTTCCTATCCAGCCAAACTAAGCTTCATAAGCGACGGAGAAATTAAATCCTTTACAGATAAGCAAATGCTGAGAGATTTTGTCACCACCAGGTCTGCCTTATAAGAGCTCCTAAAGGAAGCACTAAACATGGAAAGGCACAACCAGTACCAGCCACTACAAAAACATACCAAATTGTAAAGACCATCCATGCTATGAAGAAAGTGCAACAATTAACGGGCAAAATAACCAGCTAACATCATAACGACAGGATCAAATTCACACAAAACAATATTAACCTTAAATGTAAATGGGCTAAATGCCCCAATTAAAAGACACAGACTGCCAAATTGGATAGAGTCAAGACCCATCAGTGTGCTATATTCAAGAGACCCATCTCACGTGCAGAGACACACATAGGCTCAAAATAAAGGGATGGAGGAAGATCTACCAAGCAAATTGAAAACAAAAACAAGCTGGGTTGCAACCCTAGTCTCTGATAAAACAGACTTTAAACCAACAAAGATCAAAAGAGACAAAGAAGGCCATTACATAATGGTAAAGGCATCAATTCAACAAGAAGAGCTAACTATCCTAAATATATATGCACCCAATACAGGAGTACCCAGATTCATAAAGCAAGTCCTTAGAGACCTACAAAGAGACTTAGACTTCCACACAATAATAATGGGAGACTTTAACAACCCACTGTCAATATTAGACAGATCAATGAGACAGAAGGTTAACAAGGATATCCAAGACTTCAACTCAGCTCTGCACCAAGTGGACTAATAGACATCTACAGAACTCTCCACCTCAAATCAACAGAATATACATTCTTCTGAGCACCACATCGCACTTATTCTAAAACTGACCACATAATTAGAAGTAAAGCACTCCTCAGCCAATATAAAAGAATTGAAATCACAACAAACAGTCTCTCAGACCACAGTGCAATCCAATTAGAACTCAGGATTAAGAAACTCATTCAAAACCACACAAAGACATGGAAACTGAAGAACCTGCTCCCGAATGACTACTGGGTAAATAACAAAATGAAGGCAGAAATAAAGATGTTCTTTGAAACCGACGAGAACAAAGATACAATATACCAGACTCTCTGGGACACATTTAAAGCAGTTTCTAGAGGGAAATTTATAGTACTAAATGCCCACAGGAGAAAACAGGAAAGATCTAAAATAGACACCCTAACATCACAATTAAAAGAACTAGAGAAGCAAGAGCAAACACATTCAAAAGTTAGCAGAAGGCAAGAAATAACTAAGATCAGAGAAGAACTGAAGGAGATAGAGACATAAAAAACCCTTCAAAAAAATCAACGAATCCAGGAGCTGGATTTTTGAAATGATCAACAAAATTGATAGACCGCTAGCAAGACTAACAAACAAGAAAAGAGAGAAGAATCAAATAGACTCAATAAAAAATGCTAAAGGGGATGTCACTACTGATCCCACAGAAATACAAACCACCATCAGAGAATACTATAAACACTTCTACGCAAAATAAACTAGAAAATCTAGAAGAAATGGATAAATTCCTGGACACATATGCCCTCCCAAGACTAAACCAGGAAGAAGCTGAATCTCTGAATAGACCAATTACAGGTTCTGAACTGAGGAATTAATAGCCTACCAACCAAAAAAAGTCCAGGACCAGACTGATTAGCTGAATTCTACCAGAGGTACAAAGAGGAGCTGGTACCATTCCTTCTGAAATCATTCCAATCAATAGAAAAAGAGGGAATACTCCCTAACTCATTTTATGAGGCCAGCATCATCCTGATACCAAAGCCTGGAAGAGACACAACAAAATAAGAGAATTTTAGACCAATATCCCTGATGAACATCGATGCAAAAATCCTCAATAACATACTAGAAAACCAAATCCAGCAGCACATTAAAAAGCTTATCCACCACGATCAAGTCGCCTTCATCCCTGGGATCAAAGGCTGGTTCCACATATGCAAGTCAATAAACGTAATCCATCACATAAACAGAACCAATGACAAAAACCACATGATTATCTCAATAGATGCAGAAAAGGTCTTCTACAAAATTCAACAGCCCTTCATGCTAAAAACTCTCAATAAACTAGGTATTAATGGAACGTATCTCAAAATAGTAAGAGCTATTTATGACAAACCCACAGCCAATATCATACTGAATGGGCAAAAACTGGAAGCATTCCCTTTGAAAGCTGGCACAAAACAAGGGTGCCCTCTTTCACCACTCCTATTCAACATAGTGTTGGAAGTTCTGGCCAGGGCAATCAAGCAAGAGAAAGAAATAAAGGGCATTCACTTAGGAAAAGAGGAACTCAAATTATCCCTGTTTGCAGATGACATGATTGTAAATTTAGAAAACCCCATTGTCTCAGCCCAAAATCTCCTTAAGCTGATAAGCAACTTCAGCAAAGTCTCAGGACACAAAATCAATGTGCAAAAATCACAAGCATTCCTATACACCAATAACAAACAGAGATCCAAATCATGAGTGAACTCCCATTCACAACTGCTACTATGATAATAAAATACCTAGGAATCCAGCTTACAAGGGATGTGAAGGACCTCTTCAAGGAGAACTACAAACCACTGATCAAGGAAATAAGAGAGGACACAAACAAATGGAAAAACATTCCATGCTCATGGATAGGAAGAATCAATATCGTGAAAATGGCCATACTGACTGAGGTAATTTATAGATTCAATGCCATTCCCATCAAGCTACCAAGGACTTTCTTCACAGAATTGGAAAAAAACACTTTAAAGTTCATATGGAACCAAAAAACAGCCCACATAGCCAAGACAATCCTAAGCAAAAAGAATGAATCCGGAGGAATCACGCTACCTGATTTCAAAGTACACTACAAAGCTACAGTAACCAAAACAGCATGGTACTGGTACCAAAACAGATATATAGACCAATGAAACAGAACAGAGGCCTCAGAAATAATAGCACACATCTACAACCATCTGATCTTTGACAAACTTGACAAAAACAAGAAATGGGGAAAGGATTCCCTATTTAATAAATGGTGCTGGGACAACTGGCTAACCATATGCAGAAAGCTGAAACTGGACCCCTTCCTTACACCTTATACAAAAATTAATTCAAGATGGATTAAAGATTTAAATGTTAGATCTAAAACCATAGAAACTCTAGAAGAAAACCTAGGCAATACCATTCAGGACATAGGTATAGGCAAGGACTTCATGACTAAAACACCAAAAGCAATGGCAACAAAAGCCAAAATTGACAAATGGGATCTCATTAAACTAAAGAGCTTCTGCACAGCAAAAGAAACTACCATCAGAGTGAACAGGCAACTTACAGAATGGGAGAAAAGTTTTGCAATCTATTCATCTGACAAAGGGCTAATATCCAGAATCTACAAAGAACTCAAACAAATTTACAAGAAAAAAAACCCCATCAAAAAGTAAGCAAAGGATATGAATAGACACTTCTCAAAAGAAGACATTTATGCAGCCAACAGACACGTGAAAAAATGCTCATCATCACTGGTCATCAGAGAAATGCAAATCAAAACCACAATGAGACACCATCTCACACCAGTTAGAATGGCAATCATTAAAAAGTCAGGAAACAACAGATGCTGGAGAGGATTTGGAGAAATAGGAATGCTTTTACACTGTTGGTGGGAGTGTAAATTAGTTCAACCATTGTGGAAGACAGTGTGGCGACTCCTCAAGAATCTAGAACTAGAAATACCATTTGACCCAGTGATCTCATTACTGGGTATATACCCAAAAGAGTATAAATCATGCTACTATAAAGACATATGCATGCATATGTTTATTGCAGCACTATTCACAATAGCAAAGACTTGGAACCAACCCAAATGTCCATCAATGATAGACTGGATTAAGAATATGTGGCACATATACACCATGGAATACTATGCAGCCAAAACAAGGATGAGTTCATGTCCTTTGCAGGGACATGGATGAAGCTGGAAACCATCATTCTCAGCAAACTATCATAAGGACAGAAAACCAAACACCGTACATTCTCACTCATAGGTGGGAATTGAACAATGAGAACACTTGGACACAGGAAGGGGAACATCACACACCGGGGCCTGTCGGGGGGTGGGGGCACTGGGGGAGGAATAGCATTAGGAGGAATATGTAATGTAAATGATGAGTTGGTGGTGCAGCAAACCAACATTGCACATGTATACCTATGTAACAAACCTGCACATTGCGTACATGTACCCTAGAACTTAAAGTATAATAAAAAATAAAGAAATAAATACAATTTAATTAAATAAATCCAATCATTTCATTTAGTTCCTTAACTGAAACTTGGGCAGGTGTCAGAATTTACAGTCTACTGTTCTTGAGTATAAAGGAATATTTTAGAACAGATCAAAGAGAGTTTACTACTGCCCTGCCCGTAGCTGGATGCTTCTTCCTATTAACTTGAATCAAATCTAATCCACCACTAACAAATTATTATCTGTACATATTTTCCAACTGGCAACTGTATTTTCAGAATAGGTTACTCAATTTCCTTCACATTCCAGATCATATATTAATGAAACAAAGTTTGCTTTTAACTATTTGTATAATTTTAAAATCACTAAGTAGGATAATACTAGAACTGAATTAAAATTTAAAAAATTAATTAGCCAGGCACGGTGGCGGGTGCCTGTAATCCCAGCTACGCGCAGGAGAATGGCTTGAACCCGGGAGGTGGAGGCTGCAGTGAGTGGAGATCGTGCCATCCTACTCCAGTCTGGGCAACAAGAGCGAAACTCTACCTCAAAAAAAAAAAAAAAGAAAAAAAAGAAAAGAAAATTTTAAAAAATTAGCAAGTCCCTCAAATTTAATAACTTCATTTCTCAAAACTATGTTTCAGTTTTAATTCCATGTAATTACCTGTTCATGTTAAAAAACTAAAATCAGTGTCTTCCACAGCCATCTCTCCCTACAACTCCTCCACCACCAGCTACAAGAGCCATGTCCTCTTCTGGTTTCCTAGTAACCACAAAGTCATCTCCCTTTTCTTTCTTCTTCACTGTCTCCCTTCAGCTACCAAATACTGGAAATTCTACTATTCCTTTTATCTTGCCTATTTCCCCCATTGCTTCAGTCCCTTTCCTATCCCACTGATGCCAATACCTCCAAGAATTTCTTTACTGTCCTACTCTCTCCCATCTAAAAGCAGACAAGCGTGTTCTTCTCAAGTGCTTATCACTGCCTTTTCAGAATTTTATATTGCTCCTTGGCTCTTGATTAAAAAAAAAGAAAAAGTTCCCCAGTCTCCTGGTCCTACTCTCATCAGCCATTTCCATGTTTATCTCATCTTCAGAACCGTGGAATCTAATCTTGCTGTGCATTCCTTTCAGAATTGACTACAACCTCAAACCTCTCGCTCCTTTCATCAAAACACTTCATCCCTTTTTTCTAAAGTATGCAAATTCATCAGGCTTCAAAAGCCTTGTACACACACCCCTAAGTCTAAACAATTTGGTGACACCTTTATTTCCCACCTTCTCATGTATATTCTTTATTTTAATATATAGTTACTGCAGGTTCAGTGTGTGTACACACACATTCATATTTATGTTACAGTTGTCCCTCAGTATCTGAAGGGAATTAGTTTCAGCTTTCCCCCACCCCCATACAAAAATCCAAGGATGCTCAAGTCCTTGATATAAAATGGTGTAGTATTTGCATATAGCCTACACACATCCTCCCTTCTACTTTAAATCACCTCTAGGTTATTTATAATACCTTATACAATGTGAATGCTATGTAAATAGTGGTTACACTGTATTGTTTTTTAAATGTGTATTTTTTTTATTGTTGAACTGTTCTTTTTTTTTCTGAATATTTTTCATCCATGGCTGGTTGAATCCAAGGATGTGGAACCTGCAAATACAGAAGGGCCAACTGTACTTATGGTCCTTGATGTGTTGTGATACATCTTCCCAACAGTATTTTTCACATGTATATATTCAAATGCTATCCATTGTTTCCTCTAGGAATTGCCTGGAAGAGTGGATTCTAGAAGGAAGAATGGGTGACTAAGAATTACTTACGTATCAGAAAACTAGGAAATTTAGAAGATCTTAGTGATAGCACCACCATCCATTCTAGCTTAATCTAGAAACCTGGACATCATCATTGACTCACCTTGATGATGCAATTAACCACCAAATCATGACCTCCCTGCTTTCAAATTTTTTCCTGAACCCATCCACATTTCTCCATTTTCACTGCCACTGGCCCATCCCAAACCCTCATGTCTCCTCTAGAGCTTCCTACATTTTCTTCTAGCTAGATTTCCCCTAAACCACTATACACTGAAAAGCTAAAATGAATTTCTTTAAAAAACATAATTAGATGGTTTCACGCCTCTGCTTTAAAAACCTCTCAGTAACTTCTCGGTATCCTTAAGATGAAGGAAAAAGTCTATAACCAGGCCCAGGCAGTGATAAGAAGTGCCCAACTCTCCAACTCCTTGCCCTCTCCCACTCCCTCTGCGGGTGGCTCTCTACCTTTGGGTGAATCTGGGTCACCTGGAGGGCTTGTTAAAGCACACATTATGGAAGGATGAATAGCCCCCAGAGTTTCAGATTCAGGAAGATTGGAATGGGGCTCAAGAATCTGCATTTCATACCTTTAAACAATGGAACATTATCCAGTCATAAAAATGAAGTACTGATACATGTACAACATGGATGAACTTTGAGATCATGCTAAGAGAAAGAAGTCAGTCATAAAGGATCACATATCATATGATTCCATTTGTATGCGATGTCTAGAATAGGTGACCCTGTAGACAGAAAGCAGATTAGTAGTAGCCTAGGGCTGGAGTGAGAAAGGTGGGGGGCTTGGGGACCCATGGCTAAAGGGGTGTGAGATTTCTTTATGGGGTAATAAAAATGTTCTTAAATTGTGGTAATAGCTGATAATTCTGCAAATATCCTGAAAGCCACATAATTGTATAGTTTAAATAGTTTAAATGGTATGCTAATCATTTCTCAATAGTACTATTTTTAAAAAAATGAATTTACAAATATAACAAGTTCCCAAGTAATGCATGGATCAAGCTTAAGGGGCCACTGCTCTACACTAACCCTATGCAGTCTCCCTTCATCTGCTCAATTGTACCATCCTTCCTAAATCAAAACTTCCCATGAGGTAGTCAGCAGCCCATGAAACCTCTTTCCAGCTTCACCTAGCTGACTCATATGCTCCCTCTTATGCCCTCAGCTTTAAGGTCACCCTCTCAAGTAAATCTTCCCTGACAAAAGCACCCAGGTATTATACTACTGCATTCTAGACTGGGTGGCAAAGTGAGACCACATCCCCGACCCCCCCGCCAAAAAAAAAAACACCCAGGTTAGGTAAGATCTTGGCTTGTAAACATTTTCACTGTGTCAATAATTCCTCCTTTGTAAGATTAATTACAGTTTTAATGAATTAAGTAATAGGTTACTTAAAGTGTACCTTCCTGCTAGGATGTAAACCATGTAAGACAAGGAAGAACTGAAACAGTGTTCTCAGATAGATCCTCGAGGCAAGCCATAATAGAATCAGATATCTGCACTGGAGAGGAATAAAAGTAAAAGGGATCAAATCTTAACACCACCCCCCTCAAGCAGGTACATGACACTTCCAATCCCGCCTGCTCTTTCGTCCTTTGACCAGGTGTGCATCAAGTTCTCTAAGAGGAAGACAAAGAAACATCTATCAAAACATTTCTCCTTGACCTCTTGAAGCTTGTAGGGAGAGTAAAACAATAATACAGCCAAGAAGAACAACCAAGATGAAGCATAAATTTATTCGGTGGGTCTAATTCAGCTCAACTTTGGCTTAACAAACCCAACAAAATCATGACCAAGATGGAACAACAAAAGCATATCAAGTTAGGGGGTTCACCATCGGTGTTTATCCGTAAAGGAGTAGAAACTATGAGAAAAGAAAACAGAACAGGGACTAAAATAGCATTTGTAAAAATCAAAACAAAGATTCTGAACTCTGAGCTACAATGCACATATTGTCAAACAAAATCCCACACAAATTCCATCCATTTGCTCACTGGAAAATTCACTTGATCTTTAGCAAAAATAAATCACAGTGTGGTAATGCCACACCAAATAGTCTTACCTTTCCTTCTCAAAACTTCAGTGAATACAATCATATCTCATAAATAAATGAATAAAATAGGACTGTAAGCCACAGTACTTCACATCAGCTATGTTAAAAATAAGTAGCAATTGATTTGGAGAATTTTTTTTAAGATTTGGAGTATTAATGAAAAAATTATTTCTTCTTTCACACACTACGGCAACTTATAAAAGGGTTCACAAATACCCTGACACTGTGACAATGCAACTATTCTCACCAAGAGATGGAGTTTACTTCTCCATCCCTTGAACCTTGATGGATTAGCAAGACTGATACAAACAGAATCCTGAAAAGTACTTGGGGCTTTCCTTCTTACCGCTATTAGAATCCTGAAATCACCACCAAGTGAAGAAGCTTGAGCTAGCCAGCAGGACAATGTGACATACATGGCTCAGTCATCCTGGCCAACACCCAGACCATTCTCCACCCCAAAACCTGCTGCCGCCACCTCTGGGGCGCTTTCCAAATCTTTGTCGGTTTCATGTGTTTATGCTCACTCTTTCTTAAGCTCCTTTCAATTACTCTTTTCCATATGCCATCTCTTTCCTCACTTCACTGCTAATTCAGGCACAGACCCACTAACTTCACTATGAAAACAGTGCCAAGGGCACAGACCTTTTTCTACTCACAGAAAACGTTAATGAACCAAAATGTACTCTCATTTATTTCTTTAAGGGACAGCTATAAATATTGCCAAATAATCACAAAAGTTACTTTATGCCAGACATTAGACTGTCCAACAGCCAGGACACACATAATTTGACAGTAAGTTCTAAAATATGTAAGTTACAGCTTTGAATAATGATGGTTCCAGGGTAAGCAATTAGAAAGGTTCCTAAATGGAGATAATCAGATGACTGAAAGACTGAAACCACAGAGACAGACAAAATGATATTAATATGAATCACAAGTGAAAGGGAACACACCCAATTGTATGCTAAGGTGAAACCAGCAGATTGCTTCTTTTATTAGTAATGTGGATTTATGTTTTCTCAGAGTAACTCATTGTCTTTCTCGCTTGAAATTTTTATCTTGTCCTGAAGACTAGCTGCTGCTAAACCAATGCTAGCCTAAAAATATAGGAGTCTCTTTGACAAAATGACCTTCATGTTAAGGGGAAATGCTGTTTATCTCCTCAGACATGCATCTGCGATGTTCATAGCCTTGTTTCAGTTTTAATAGTTGTCTTGTTTTTTTCTCAGTTGATTTTGTTAATAATACCTTAACACAGGGTAGGGAGATGTGGCACAGTGTATTGTATTATATACATTTATCATTGACTTACCTAATGTTACATTGTAGATTAAACACTAAATATTAAGTGGTAATACTTGAAAAGGAACACTTATACCATAAGCCTTAGGAAATAATGTTTGTAATAAACTTAACTATGTTACATATCAGCAGGCAAAAATGTAGAATGTTACATAGTGTTATATGATGTGATTAAATTATAGTTCCTGCTGTTAAAAAAAATACATTTCTAAAAGTCACCCCCAGCCCAAAATATCTACTGGGTCCCCCCTCCTTACTGCTAGGTCCATTCTCCTCTGCTTGGAGGTTTTCTAAGCATTGATTCATCCTGAAAAACATTTATTGAGTACCAGGCCTAAGATGTCAGGCACCGTGAGAGATCTCAGAAACCACTCTGACTCCATGCTCCATCTGGGCCATACCTAGCCTACCTTATGTCCTACTGTGCACCTGAAACCCAATCTGGTCACAGCCTCTCTCAAAGTCTCATGGCCAAGGACCAGTTTGCTGTCATTCTTATATTAATGTTCTAATCTGTTGCAGAATGATACTTTTATAAAACAAGAAACTAATTTCTAGAAAAATTAAACAACAAAGACAAGCTATAAACCTGAAGTTTTCATTACTATAGTTGATAATATTATTCAGTAAAGTCGCTATACAAGTTTCTAAATGATTACCCTCAATTGCAGTACTTACACTGGTAACAGTTAAGTTCACGGACCAGACTTTGAGTAGCCCTGCTGCAGACAAACTTCTGAGCCTTCACTTGAAAGGTTCTTCTCCACTAAAATCCCCTCCATATTGTCCATACTTCCTATCCAAGTTCTATTTATTCTTCACAGCTCAGCCTCAAATCCACATTGCACTCAACTAAGCCTACCCTGTGGTTCTTAATTGGGGGTTATTTTGACCTCCTAGAGGACATTTGGCAATATCTGAAGACATTTTTGGTGGTCACAGCTGAGGGAATTTGGGGGAAGGATACTATTGGCACCTATGAGTAGAAGCCAGGGATGCTGCTAAAATATCCTAAAATGCACAGAACAGCCCTCACAGTAATGAATTATCTAGCCCAAAATGCCAGCAGTGCCAAGGCTGGGAAACCCTGATTTACGCTAACCACTGCCCTCCGAAATCATCTCCTTCACCAAACTCCCATTTATGCCCACGCTCACCACAATCTAGCATTTAATAACATACAGCCTGGCACTGTTTAATAACAGCTGCATGTGTCTGTGCCTCTTTCCCTGACTTAACCATCAACCCCTCTGGAGGATGAAGACAATGTGCACATCACATCTGCACCCCCATGGGTCTCAGTCGGGTAGCTTCAGAGGGGCTGCTTATACCCAGCAGCTGATTTATTCCCGTTTGATGTGATGAAAGTGGCTCTAACTACTTTCTCCATCAACATGTGTATAACAAACTACTTTTAGTCTGCATTAAAAAAAAAAAAAAAGTGTAGTACTTAGTGATGTAAAGCCTTAAAACATTAGCAGAACCATGGAATAAAAGATGCAGGTGGTTGGATTTTACTGTTTTTACATTTCTGTCAAGATTGTATGTTTATTATCTAAAGAAAAAAGTCAGCGAAGCATAAAATATGAATTTACAATGCCACTATTTGATGAGATTCTCTCTGAAAATTATAAACAACTCTTCATACACGTGCTTCCTGTTAATTAGAGGATACTCTGTAGAAGAGCAGCTACAGCAAAAATTGCTGTAATAGTCAAAACCCTCTGCAGTAAGAAGGAAATCCTGCTGAGGATAGTATTTTCTATAGACAAGAATTGCAGGACTCCAGCCAAAGGCCATGCCTTTATCAATGTGCGTAGACGCCACTCTGCAACACACTCTGTATTGTAATAAGTTGTTCTAATTTCTGTATCAGTCAGTCCTCAATTGTGTGAAAAGTTATCCTAACAGATTATCTATAAACTACTTCTATTTACATTTGAAAAATAATAAAGAACAGGATGATTTCCATAATTATAATTATATATTTACATAATTATTTATATATTTATACATTTATATATATTTATATAATTATTTATACTTATATAATCAGTTCACATTTCCATAGTAGGCATAAATTGATATACTTAAGGGAAAGTCTGGATGCCCTCACCTGCTGATAATCTGGATACTAGTCTTTCAAATCCCACATTGAAATCTGATTGCCAATGTTGGAGGTGGGGTCTGGCAGGGACTTTTTGGGTCATGGGGGCAGATACCTCTAGGATGTCTTGATGCCATTCTGACCAGAGTGCATGAGCTCTCACTCTTGTCTCCCCATTGAGAACTGACTGTTAAAAGGAGCCTGACACCTTCTTCCCTTCTCTCTCTCATGTCTTCCTCTCTCCTTGTGATGCCTGGCATGAATAGATGCTTTCTGAAGCCCTCACCAGAAGCAGATGCTGGTGCCATGTTTCTTGTACAACCTGCAGAACTGTGAGACAAATAAACCTCTTTTCTTTATAAATTACCCAGCCTCAGGTATTCCTTTATGGCAACCAAATGGACTAAGACACCTGCATTCTATGGACTCACCTATTGTCTTGAGTTGGTCATCTCATTGGCACTTTCCTCCCTCCTTGGGTTACTGAGTAACGTTAGCTTCCTTGTCTACTGAAAACTCCAACTATCTAACTTTGGCTGAAGACTCAATGCTATTTCTGTCCTACATAACTGCCACTGGGAACTTTCGTATCTTTCTGAAATCTCTACAGGCACTTGCCCTTCCCTCAGATGATACTAATTCCTGCATTCCAGATAGAAGAATGTCCAACTTGGAGTGTGCCTCCAAATTCTGGTCTCTCTACCTCAAATTTCTCTATATGTTCAGCCATATAATTCTCCATTCCATCTTGACTCCAAAGAAAAAGTAAAGAAATTAACAAAAGAGAATTAGGGTAACTCTGTGTGTGTGTGCATGTGCGTGTGTGTGTGTTTGTGTGTTTGTGTGTCTGTATGAGAGAGAGTACATAAGAATTAGCATTAAAAATAACAAACCAAAACCCTTTAAAAAGGTCAAGAGGTTCACTCAGATGTTTACAAGAACTTTCAATGTGCTAGACACTTCCTGAGGAACTAGAGAAACACAGGTGACAAAACAAAGCCTCTAATTTGATGCAGTGCAAAGTCTAAAGGGAAGACACAGAGCTTGCTTACAAGTAACTTCGATTTGAAATTGGCATTAACAGAGGCATGCCTACAGAGCCAGGGCAATCAAAGGGGAAAGTGCATGGGGAGGGCTAAAATGCTACACCTATGTGTAGACAAAGAAGAGAAGCACAGCACCAGAAACATAAAAAGGAGAAACACAAAAAGCACAGCTCCTAGGATGATGGGAACAGAAAGTCTGTAAGTATTATAACAAAAGGTAGAAAGAAGAGATGATGAAAGGCAAAAAAGGAGTTGCAAATGTGGGGGCCAGAGTTAGGAGCAAATAACCTACTTTCTCCTGGAATTGGAAATTAAGGTTTTCTGTATACTTGAAGCTCACCCTGCCAAACATAAATTTGTTATTATATTTTATTTTAAACTACTTCTGTTTAGAAATCTTTCTAAAATATACCAAATATGTGTCTGCATTGTAAAGCAGAGACATCAAACCAAAATATGCCAAACCTGATTTAACCTGTTCTAGAGTCAGAATCTTCATGATGGTCCATTTTTGTACTTTGATGTGGTGTACTGACATTCCCAGAGTCCATTCAAATGTAAAAGTCTGCTGTTTCACTCTATGCCAAACACAGTCTAAAACTATGCTTCTGGAATTCTCCAATTCTGCCTTAAGAAGGGAGTGTCACTTCTCAGAGCTTCCCATTATGACTTCCATCACTTGGGCTTTGACGACTTCTGCCTGTTTCATTAACAGTCCTCTGGGTGAGGTGGTCCTACAGGGTGGCCCTCTGCCATGAAGAATGTAGAATGAAGAGCCAATCACCTCTCAGTGGCTTTTCTGCTTCCTTCCAGGTCTCTTGCTTCATTCTACATGGTTCTAGAATTCTGATATCGAAATAGAATTCTACAATAAATTATCTTTAATAACAAAAGATTCTTCCTGCCACTTATTTAACAGCAATAAAATAAATCGTGTCCCTCACAGCCTTTATGTTTTCCAAAGTAGACTTCTAGCTACACTCTAATCCCGTTCCTCTTTGGCATGGTCATAAACTCTTGATTAGCTTTACTCTGATGTGGAAAACACAGAAACATTCATTCAATAAAATACTATGTGATGGCCGGGCGCGGTGGCTCAAGCCTGTAGTCCCAGCACTTTGGGAGGCCGAGACGGGTGGATCACGAGGTCAGGAGATCGAGACCATCCTGGCTAACACAGTGAAACCCCGTCTCTACTAAAAATACAAAAAACTAGCCGGGCGAGGTGGCGGGTGCCTGTAGTCCCAGCTGCTCGGGAGGCTGAGGCAGGAGAATGGCTTAAACCCGGGAGGCAGAGTTTGCAGTGAGCTGAGATCCGGCCACTGCACTCCAGCCTGGGCAACAGAGCGAGACTCCGTCTCAAAAAAAAAAAAAAAAAAAAAAAAAATACTATGTGAGAAGTGCTCTAAAAGGAAACGTGGGGAAATTAAAAGATAAACAGAACAGGTCCCTGACCCTGAAGAACTAAGAACTCAAAGAACCTTGACTGCATTGAGGCCAGGAGAAAACATTCCACAATCTACAGCATGGAGGGAGGTGGAAGAAAAAGGCTCTCAGTTTGGAGGGCAAAGGTGGAAGGAAGGGGAGAGGATAACCTTCATCAGGAAATAGGAATGCCACTGGCTTTGAAGAAATGAGGCAATCTTACCAGACGCAATGCAAAGTGAGCACAATAAGGCAAATAGCATGAGAAAGGGATAGGAAGTTTAGAGAAAAAGCAAAAAGAAGTCTGATATATATATACTATACATATATAAAATATATATTAGTCAAAATATATATATTACATATGTGTAATATATATATATATATTAGTCAAAAGACTAGAGAGAGAAAATGCTGCAAAGGTAGGTCAGAATCCGATCACATAGGGCCCAAAATGCCAGACCAAAAAGTTAGGCCTTGAAGCTGTAAGCTCTGAAAGGTCAGTGAAGTTTTTCTGAATCTAACACACAAGATTTAATCTTGTTAACAGGATGATTTTTTTTTCCTTTAATGGAAAAAGAATTCAAAGGTGAATTATTAATCATTTCATCCGTGTTAATTATCTCTTAGAACCAAGCTCGCTATTAAAACATTGCTGTGGAATTAACTACAGGGTGGCCACTTGTCCTGCTCTCATGCTACAGGAAATACATACAAAAGGAAAAAAGGGGTCATTAAGTCTAAAACAAAGGGCAGCATGGATATACAAATCAAATTCATTTATTTGACAAAAAAGAACAGGGAAAGCGACATCTGTTCCAATTCACAATAAATACAAAATATTTAGGTCTTTTAACTTTCCACTGGCCTCTTTTAAATAAGTAAAATTTTTTAGAATCTTCAAAACAGCCACCTTCCCAACTCGAGATTTGCTATTTTTCTATCTAGTTCTGATGACTTTCTTTGCCCTCATCCAAATAGATATATCTGCCCTCCTGACTTAGCTACAGGATGAGTACATTTAGGATTATATTCCATATGAGCCTGTGTTGTCCCAATTTTCTATGTTCATCTTTGCTCCCCAAGATTAAGAGTTGTTTGGGGGGAAGGATCATGCCATATACTCATTCTGAATCCTGAACATGGCTGAACACTGGACAACAGAAGATATTCATAAATACATAGGAGTTGATTAACCCAATTAATTTCCAAAATATATATTCCCTAAAGACTCAATTCTGTTATTCATATGGTCTGTGCAAGGAATAGAAGAAAAATTTGAAATTCAGAGCTAGAAGAAATCTTTAAAAAAAGATAACCACAACCACTTCTTAAAAAAAAAAATCAACATTATTAGTCATTAGGAAAACGCAAATCAAAACCACACTGAGGTACCACTGCATTCTCTAAAAGTGCTATAATGAAAAAGACAAATAATCACAAATGTAGGAGAGGATGCAGAGAGACTGGAACCCTCATACACTGCTAGTGGGAATGTAAAATGAAATGGCCACTGTGGAAAACAGTTTGGCAGTTCCTCAAAAATGCAAAATATCGCATTATCATACAAACCACCAATTCCACTCCTAGGTATATACCCAAGAGAACTGAAAACATATGTTCATACAAAAACTTATACACAAACGTTCAGAGCGGCATTATTAATCACAGCCAAAAAGTGGAAGCAACTCAAATATCCATCAACTGATAAATGGATAAACAAACTCTGGTATATTCATACCACAGAATATTATTCAGCCATAAAAAGAAATGAAGTGCTAATACAGTCTACAACATGAATGAACCTTAAAAACATTATGCCAAGTGAAAGAAGCCAGACATCAAGGGTTTCATTTATGATTCTATTTACATGAAATGTCCAGAAGAGGCAAATCCATTGAGCCAGAAAGCAGATTAGTGCTTGCCAGGAGCTAGAGGGAGGTGAGAATGGGGAGTGACTACTAATGGGCATGAATAGGGGTGATAAAATATTCTGGAATTAGATTATTGCACAACATAGTAAACACACACACACACCAAAAAACAACAACAAAAAAAAACACTGGGACATACAATTTTTAAAAGTTAATTTTATGGCATGTGAATTATATCTCAATTAGGAAACAACAATAACAACATAACAAAAAAGAAGCCCAGAGAAGCCAAGTTTCTTGTCCAAAGACAAAAAGTTGATTAAACAGCACCGCCAGATCCAGATTCCAAGCCTCCCAACTTCCAATGCAGTATTCTAGCTCCAGAATACACTGCTCTAGAAGTATTAGACAATGGATCCTGAGCTTGGAAGCAATGTAGACTTGAACTAGTCATTTAACAGTCATACCTTATCAAAAGAGGAAATGGAATTAAATGATCTCTTCAGTTCCTTCCAGTTTTAAAGCTATCTGAGTCCTCTCAGGTTGAGACCATTTCCTCTCTGATGCTATAGAGTGGTGGTTCTCAAACAGGGGCGATTTTGCCCCCTAGGGGGCATTGGAGAATGTCTGGAGACATTTTTGGTTGTCACAACCAGGAGGAAGGGTGCTACTAGCACCCAGTGGGTAGAAATCAGGCAAATTGCTCTATATCTACGATACACAAGACAATCCCCCACAACAAAGAGTTGTCCAGCCCAAAATGTCAATAATGCCACTGTTGACAAACCCTGGTTTAGGGTATGACCAACTATTTTCAAGCTTTTCAAGGCAGTTCCACCCTAGAGTTAATAACTTCAGAGTGGCAATTTTGAGATTACAGTGACTAGAGGCTGACACCATGCTAGCACCAAGCATATAGCAAACAGACAGGAACTTTTTAACCCCACTGCAGTCAACCTCCCTAAAGAGTCAAATATTCAAATGCCAACAGAAGTCAGACAGTTAATAATGTAAAATAATGAAGACAGCAAACAACTAATAACCATTTAAAACTAGTATTTCCTTCCTTTCACACACATGCACAAACTTTTGCTGGCTCCCATTCTTCTTGAAACATATATATAGCCTTCTCAATATAATCTTATGGTTTCCCACTTTTGATAGACACAGATGCCAAGAAGTACTTTCTATTATAAGACAAAAGAATATACAAGCTCAGCAACAAATGGCTCAGAGTTGGGAAAATGTAAAGAATGATGAGGGGCTGTGTAGACACCAAGGATACAGGCCCCAAGGCAAGAGGGTATCACTACTCAGTTCCAGTGGATCCATGCCAAGATGCCATGATGCCATGATGGAGTGAGGTGCCAGGATCAAGTAATCTTCAGATGTCTTCAGAAGAATGTGAAATCCAGGTTATGTTTGTGTCTAAGAAAGATATCTCCCAGTATTTAAAATATTTGCTCAAAAGAATTTAAAATGATGTGTTAACTCAAAAGAGGGTGTTTCAGACTTGAAACCAGATTGTGACTTCCAGCCTACACTAACATTAATAAACAATGACAGTCTGGGGTGTTCCTAAGGCTATGTTCCATCTAACTCAGGACCTTTTTTTTTTTTTTTTTTGAGATGGAGTCTCACTCTGTCGCCCAGGCTGGAGTGAAAGGGCGCGATCTCGTCTCACTGTAACCTACTCCGAGCCTGGGTTCAAGCAATTCTCCTACCTCAGCCTCCCAAGGAGCTGGGATTACAGGCACCCACCAGCACACCCAGCTAATTTTTGCATTTTTAGTAGAGACGGGGTTTCACCACTTTGGCCAGGCTGGTCTCCAACTCCTGACCTCAGGTGATCCACCCGCCTCTGCTCCCAAACTTCTGGGATTACAGGTGTGAGCCACCGCGCCCGGCCAACTCAGGACCTATTATCTGATTATTTGAACATTATTTTTTCTTAATTAAATCTATATAGCTCATTTAAAGTTGAAAAAAATCAGAAAATTATTGTCAACTTAAATTTAAATGACACTCAATAATAATAATGGCTGCTATTTCATTAAGCTTCAACAACTTTACAAGTAGATTTTCTGAGATCCAGAGAAGTAAAAAGGCACGCTCCGCCACCTTGCCCATTAGAGTATCAGATCCATAATTCAAACCCAGGTCTTTCTGCCCCTAGAGTCTACATTTTTTTTACTCATCACTGCCCTTGTATCACACAAATTTACTCTATCTACCAAGCTTATGAGGCTCTCTCAATAACTTGCGTATAAATAATCTAATATTAGAGAGATGGCTGACAATAAACAAAGCATAATGATCTCGGAGCAATTAAACTGGACAGATGAAGTATGTAAACAGCAGCTTCACTGACCACTCCTGCAGGCCTCCTCCCTACCCATGTGTGCTGACTGAATCTTTCCCTTTACAGATGAAGGCTGTCTACACTCCCCCAGACCCTCAATTCCCTCCCTGCCACCAACAGCCCCAACTCTGGCCTCCTACTTTCTACTCCCTCTCTTGCATTCATCTCCCTCAGTAGGCTGCAATACATTGATAAACTCCTTCCACTAACAAGAACACTTTTGTGCAGAGCATACAACGGGGAATAATCAGCCCATAAAGAACATTTCTCCTAGTAACCTAGGATTCAAGATGTAAAGGATGAGGGCACACACCTCCACAGCAACCATTTGTCCCCATGGATCTGTTGCCCAAAAGGCCCCAATATATTAAATATCTCTGCCTATGACCCCATCTCTGGGTTACAGCCATCCTGGCCAACCTTTCTTTCTCCATATTACCTATTGCCCTCTCATCCAATCCTGCTCCCTCCAGTTCAACCCATCAAGTTGGTTCTATTCAACTTTATCACACACAGCAAAAGAACCACATTCGAAGGAAATCATATATTTAGTTTCAGGACATCCAACAAAACATTAAACAGTCTCTTCGGAGCAGTGCCTGTTCTCATTTCCTTTAACTTCTGAAGTCTTCCTCTGGGACATGGCCTATAGGAAGAAGATGGTACCGATCTGGTTATCTGAACCTTCTGGGTTCTATGACAAGACAAGTTATTTAAAGTTTGGGCTTCTTACTCTTCTGAGAGGGGGCAGGGTAATTATAAACAGCTACTGGCCGGGCGAGGTGGCTCAAGCCTGTAATCCCAGCACTTTGGGAGGCCGAGACGGGCGGATCACGAGGTCAGGAGATCGAGACCATCCTGGCTAACACAGTGAAACCCCGTCTCTACTAAAAATACAAAAACTTAGCCGGGCGAGGTGGCAGGCGCCTGTAGTCCCAGCTACTCGGGAGGCTGAGGCAGGAGAATGGCGTGAACCCGGTAGGCGGAGCTTGCAGTGAGCTGAGATCCGGCCACTGCACTCCAGCCTGGGTGACAGAGCGAGACTCTGTCTCAAAAAAAAAACAAACAAACAAAAAAAAAAAAACAAATAACATACACAAGCCCCCTAGTACTGCCTGCACATGTGAATGGTACTCATTGTTATTATCACAAAATACTCGTTTTCAATTTTAAATCATACTCCTTTTAGCTTCCATCAGTCTCTGAAGAAGCAAAACTATTACTTTCACATGCTCTAAGGACAACATGCCTACAATTATCAGCTCAGCAGCTGAGTGGAGACCCCGGAACCACTCCTCAGGAGTCCTGCACAATTCCCTCTGTTTATTACAGCTTGAGTTCAGACACTGTTATTCTAGCATGCTTGCTGCGATAGCACAACCCAGGTTCTCATCAGTCTCTTGGTCAGGGGCTCTTCTGGTGGGCAATGTGGTGCAATATAAAAAGTACCAGGCACAAAATCAGAAGAAAAGGGTTTGAATCTAGGCTTTATCACTGAGCTGAATAATCCTAGACATGCTACTTAATTACCCTGTGTCTCAACACTCTCATCTGTAAAATGAGTATAATAAATCATAGTATGGCCAGGCGCGGTGGCTCACGCCTGTAATCCCAGCACTTTGGGAGGCCGAGGCGAGTGGATCACAAGGTCAGGAGATCGAGACCATCCTGGCTAACACGGTGAAACCTCGTCTCTACTAAAAATACAAAAAATTAGCCGGGCGTGGTGGCAGGCACCTGTAGTCCCAGCTACTTGGGAGGCTGAGGCAGGAGAATGGCGTGAACCCGGGAGGCGGAGCTTGCAGTGAGTTGAGATTGCGCCACTGCACTCCAGCCTGGTCGACAGTGCGAGACTCCATCTCAAAAAAAAAAAAAAAAAATCATAGTTTGTAGGACAATTGTAAAGATGAAATAACATAAAGTAAATATTGTACCACATTGCTGGACACAGGTAAAGAGTAACTGTTAGCTGCCCTTTCAGTGTTCCAAGGCTCAGTACAATGGGTCCCCTCTTCCAGCTGTCTTTTTCCTTCTCCTGTCTCCCACAATTTTCCACAAAGCCCCCTTACTGCTTTTACCATCATCAACCTGCCCATCTGCCAGATCTGAAAGTGCCCAACTTATGTTTCACAGGTATTCAAAATTCACAGTGTTCAGATTCACAGTCAGGATTCTAGGAAATTCCATTCATCTTCATTAAACACAGAAATCCTGGCCCCTCACTGCCCCCAACCGCCACCAAATTTGGGGTGACAGACAAGGCATGATGTTTGCAGAGGATATCCATCAATTCAACTTGGTGTTTCATATTCCTTCTCCCTGTTACTCACAGACTCAACATATTCTTTATCAGTTACAAGAATCTGAAAGACAGAGTCTAAACACATGAGGTCTAAGGCAGGGATGGCAAATACATGGCATAAGCCCTAATCCTCCCTCTGGTACCAAGGCAGGCATCGACAATCAATCACACTGTTTTCCTGCTGATCCCAGTCAAGGCTCCAAAACCCGGCTCTCTGGAGAGCCTTGACTGGGATCAGCAGGAAAACAGTGTCCCTTAGACACCAAAATCTTTGGATGCTCAAGTCCCTTATATCAAGTCATATAGTATTTACATATAACCTATGTAAAGCATGGTATAATTTAAATCATCTATAGATTATTTATAATATCTAATATAATGTAAATGCTATGTAAATAGTTGTAATACTATATTATTTAGGGAATCAGGACTAGAAAAAGTCTGTACATGTTCAGTACAGATGCAACTGTCCACTTTTTTTCTCATTATTTTTGATCCACACGTGGGTGAATCCACAAATATGGAACCCACAGATACCAAGGGCTGACTGTATTATGTATAGCAAAGAATAGTGACCATGTGCATAGTAGTAAGCACTTTTTGGGGAGTGAAAATATGATCTGAATGACTCATGTACAACATGCCACGTACCTATAAAACATCCAAACATTACAGCAGAACTCTAACTAAATGGTATGTTTGGGGAATGGCTTGCTCAAATTATAATGTTTTCACATATTTAAGTAGAAAACCCTTTACACCTAAACTTACTAAAATCTCTCCTAAAATTATACCTGCATGCATCCCCAGCCCAGTAAGTAGTTTGTACTATATATAATTTTTGGATGATTAAAGAACTTACACAGTTCAAGGTCATCGTGATTTTTTTTATCGTTATGCTGTTATCACTACTACTACTGAAGATGATTATGACATAGAAAAAGTAGGTAACATGCACTGAGTACTCACTATGTCATGGCACTCAGTTAAATGCCGAATGCAGAATCATTCATTCATTCAAAGCTCTTAAGAGCTTTTCTATGCATAAAATACCATTCCTATCCCACCTTTACAAATGAAGAGGCTAAGGTTACTTGTCCAATGTCATGCGTTTCATCAGTGGCAGAGCTAGGATTTGGACTCAGCCCCTGCCTTAACCATAACACTGTTCTCTAATGATGGATTCCCATAGCCAGGACAGAGAGGTAGGTGCATGGGTTGAATATAAACTGACTCCAGAATTAAAGAAATCAGCACATATTCAACCCAAACATTTATTTTGGCTAGTAAGCAGTTTGTTTATCATAAAAGAACAGTGAAATCTGAACTCCCATCAATGGAGGGCTCAGGCCTATAAAGGTGGCCAATTCCCATTCGAAGAAACTGCGCCAATGAACATAATTATTAAAAGAGAACCAGTGACAGATAAGCAGAGACTGTGATTTAAAACAAACCAAAAAAAAAAAAAAAAAAAAAAGAGCAAGAGAGAGAACCACTGAGCTTTAATTCACATGGGAATGTCATGAATAAAGAAGACCACACTCCCACGCCTTGTGGAACATGCAGAAGGAAAACAAGTTAACTCAAAAGCTATGCTTGTTGCTCTTTGGGTTTTTTGTTTTGCTTTGTTTTGCTTTTAATATTAGATCGGTATGTAGCAATAGCTGCTGACTTTAACTATATTTGCATTTACCAAATACCACTGAACTGACCTGTCAATCAAGTCACCTAATTGTGTGTCTCTTACTCTCAGTCCTCCACTCTCAAAGCCACTAGACTGAAGATGACAAAAGCCATTTCAGATGTGAGCCATGACCCAGTAGGAATTGGAAAACACATCCTGAAATAGTTAGAACCCCCTGCCCTCAGTCACACCCAGTGTTCTCTGTCTGCTAAAGGAGCTGAGAAGCAATGCTGGTAGAGGGCCCACCAGGACCCCACAGCAAAGCAGGCACACCCTGCTGGGGTACCTTCCACTTCGGGGGTCAGCTCCAAGAAACAACCCATTGGAGTGCTGCCAAATACTGCACCAGCTCAAAAGAGTCAGATCCCCTTGGGAATAAGCTGTCAATAGTAACAAAGGTGACCAACAAAATTGTTCCCAAATTGTCCCAGGGGCTGTGCCAGCCTAAAAGTGCCTAAGTTTGTAGGGAGGTGGGGCCCCAACCACCTACATGCTGGCACCTGAGTTCAGCATCCCACCGCAAAGCTGTCATGAGCCAGAAGGGAAACATTCAATTAAGTGCTTCTCCGAGCTTTATTTCTTTTTTAGAGTTAGAAAATAAAACCAATCAAATATAAAAGAGATAGCAATACTAACCCTTTAAATTACCACAGTCCAGTTCCTGAGAAACTAGCCAGTGCTGACAGATGAAGTCAGATAAGCCTATTAAGAGAGAGAGACAGAAGTGAAACTGCACTGCCTTAAATTGGGTTGTGCAGTTTCTAGCTGGTACAGGTTTCCAATCTCCAGATCTCCAGTTCCTCCCCTCCTGCCCTACTCCTCCCAGCCACCCCAGTGCCCCCCAAAATCTAAGCCATGGCACATACTTATCACTGTCTAAAAAACACTAAACAGAAGGCTTGTTGATATGTTCTTAAGCTAAAACTAGAAGGAGGACCCTCAAAAGACAACTGTATATAACCTGAGGTAGAACAGTCCCCACAAAAGTTAACAAGCATTTGCCATTTCACAGAAGAAAGAAAATGTTCACTAAATTTTTAAGGCTAACCTCTTTTTTTGCATCATGGATAAACAGTATAAAATAAAATTAATCACAGAAAAAAATGAATACAGGAGTGTGGTTTAAATCAGAACTTAAATGTCTAACTAACTCTCCAGCTAAAATAATACCCATTTAAAGCAATTCCTGCTGAAAAACTCCTGAAGCCTAAAAGGGTCTCCTGAGTTTGGAGCTTCGAGGGTGACTTTTTTAAAAAACTGACATTTAGCAGGTGAAATAATAATTTCTAGACCCCATTCTTAAATATGCATTTCAAACTAAAGTATTTTTGTTGGTGGTGGTGATGGTTTTGGGGTTTTATTTGTTTGAGACAGGGTCTTATTTTGTCACCCAGGCTGGAGTGCAGTAGCACAATCTCGGCTCACTGCAGGTTTGACCTCCCGAGGTTCAAGCACTCCTCCTGCCTGAGCCCCCCAAGTAACTGGGACTACAGGTGCATGCCACCATGCCCCGCTAATTTTTTATATTTTTTGTAGAGATGGGTTTTGCCATGATGCCCAGGCTGGTCTCGAGTTCCTGAGTTCAAGAGATCTGCCTGCCTCAGTCTCCCAAAGTGCAAAGATTATAGGCATGAGCAAAGTGCAAAGATTATAGGCATCTGACACAAAACATTTTAAACTTTCATATATAATGATCAGTAAGTCACGCTAATTTCTACTTTAGAAAGTGAAACATTCACTATGAATCTAGACTTTTTTCTATTCTGTCACCCATTTCTAATTTGATAGAAAAAAACAATTCATTTAAGAACTTTTTATAAATCAAAGATGAAAAATAACTAAGGAAGAAATATTGTTTAGTTAATATCTCACACTGCTTCCTGTTGCCTGCTGAGTTTTTCACCATCAATAGCTCTTTTCCTTTTCAATTTTTGTTTTTTTTTTTTTTTTTGAGACGGAGTCTCGCGCTGTCGCCCAGGCTGGAGTGCAGTGGCCGGATCTCGGCTCACTGCAAGCTCTGCCTCCCGGGTTCACGCCATTCTCCTGCCTCAGCCTCCTGAGTAGCTGGGACTACAGGTGCCCGCCACCGCGCCCGGCTAATTTTTTGTATTTTTAGTAGAGACGGGGTTTCACCGTGGTCTCGATCTCCTGACCTTGTGATCCGCCCGCCTCGGCCTCCCAAAGTGCTGGGATTACAGGCGTGAGCCACCACGCCCGGCTCCTTTTCAATTTTTGATTTTTAAAAGTCAAAAAACAGAAAAAAAACAACACTCACACCATCTTACATGAGACTTCCTGCAATGTGCAAACCACCTTGTTTTTCATATTATAAATATATGTCAAAATTTAGTTTCCTCAACAATCAACAGAGTGAAAAGACAACCTACAGAATGGGAGAAAAGGTGAAAACTATGCGTCAACAGGAGACTAATATTGAGAATATACAAGGAACCCAAACAACAGAAAAAAAAAATCCAATTAAAATTGGATAAGTGATCTAAATAGATAGCTCTCAAAAGAAGACACACAAATGGCCAACAAATACATTTTAAAAATTCTTAACATCAGTAATCATCAGGTAAATGCAAATCAAAACCATAATGAGATTGCATCTCACCCCAGTTAGAAAGACTACTATCAAAAAGACAAAAAGTAACAAATGCTGATGAGGATGCAGAGAAAGGGGAACTCATATACTGCTGGTGGGAAGCAGTATATGAGTACAGCCATTCTAGTGAACAGTATGGAAGTTTCTCAAAAAACTACAAATGGAACTACAATTTGATTCTGCAATCCCACTACTGGGAATTTATCCAAAAGAAAGGAAATCAGTGTATTAAAAAGGTATCTGCAGTCCCATGTTTGCTGCAGCACTATGCACAATAGCCAAGACATGGAATCAATCTAAGTATTGAACGTACGAACGGATAATATGGTATATATACACAGTGGAATATTATTCAACCATAAAAAGAATAAAATCCTGTACTTATGGCAACATGAATGCACCCGAGGACATTACATTAAGTGAAATAAGCCAGAGACAGAAAGATAAATACATGTTCTCAACTAGATAGGAGGAGTAAGTTCTAGCATTCTATAGAATTGTAAGATATTTCCAGATAGCTAGGAGAGATTTTGAATGTTCCCAACACAAAGAAATAATATTTCAGGGGACTGATAAGTCAATTACCCTGATTTGACCACTATACATTATACATACAAAAATATCACTAGATATCCCATAAATGTGTATAATTATGTATCAATTTAAAAAAACTTATAATTCTTCTATTTTCTTTTTTTTTTTTTTTTTTTGAGACGGAGTCTCGCTCTGTCACCCAGGCTGGAGTGCAGTGGCCGGATCTCAGCTCACTGCAAGCTCCGCCTCCCGGGTTCACGCCATTCTCCTGCCTCAGCCTCCCGAGTAGCTGGGACTACAGGCGCCTGCCACCTCGCCCGGCTAAGTTTTTGTATTTTTAGTAGAGACGGGGTTTCACTGTGTTACCCAGGATGGTCTCAATCTCCTGACCTCGTGATCCGCCCGTCTCGGCCTCCCAAAGTGCTGGGATTACAGGCTTGAGCCACCGCGCCCGGCCAATTCTTCTATTTTCTTAATAAAAATAGTTTGTATGCTACTTATAACGGGTAAAAGAACATCTGCAGAATTTGAAGTTGCATTCCAGAATCTAAAGCTTATCTTAAAGTTTCCTTCTAATAGTATATAATTTTGACACATTATCATATATGTTTTTCTTTGAATAACTGGGTCAATGAGAATTTCAGGGAAATAAAATACCATCAATTTCTCTGCACTCAAAGACATAGTTCTTGATCAACTCGATTTGTTTTCTTCTGTAATTATAAGTGAAATACATTTTGATTTTCGATTTTCTTTTCTTTTCTTTTTGTTTTTTTAGATGGGAGTTTCACTCTTGTCACTCAGGCTGGAGTGCAATGGCACAATCTCAGCTCACTGCAATCTCCACCTCCTGGGTTCAAGTAATTCTCCTGCTTCAGCCTCCCAAGAAGTTGGAATTATAGGCACCCGCCATCATACCAGGCTAATTTTTGTATTTTTAGTAGAGACGGGGTTTCACGCTGTTGGCCAGGCTGACTCGAACTCCTGACCTTGCAATCCACCTGCCTCAGCCTCCCAAAGTGCTGGGATTACAGGCATGAGCCACTGTGCCCAGCCACATTTTGATTTTCAAATAAATTATTTTATCTTGCTAAAAAACAATTAGTTTCTTCAAGTAGATTGAAATGCTTAAAATATTAATATACAAATGGGTAAACAGCTCCTAATTTCATAAAGGAATCCATACCCTTTGTTCTATTTTTAAGTTTCAATGTTACTGAAGAATGGATTAAAAGCACATCAAATCTGGGAAATACTAAAATGTACTAGAAAAACTGAGGTTAGATCTTCACTTGGGATATTAAAAAATCCCATTTTCTAGCAAAAGACCTCACACATAGACTATAGTTCCATATACTTCAATATCCCGCTGCTGCCTTTAAGTGTCAAGAAATGTGGCCCAGTCTTTCCAATCAAATGAGAAAAACTCCATATATATATATATATATATATATATTTTTTTTTTTTTTTTTTTTTTTTTTTTTGAGACGGAGTCTTGCTCTGTCGCCCAGGCTGGAGTGCAGTGGCGCAATCTCGGCTCACTGCAAGCTCCGCCTCCCGGGTTCACGCCATTCTCCTGCCTCAGCCTCCCGAGTAGCTGGGACTACAGGCGCCCGCCACTGCGCCCGGCTAATTTTTTTCTATTTTTAGTAGAGACGGGGTTTCACCATGGTCTCGATCTCCTGACCTTGTAATCCGCCCGCCTCGGCCTCCCAAAGTGCTGGGATTACAGGCGTGAGCCACCGCGCCCGGCCGAAAAACTCCATATATTGGTCTTTTTATTTCAATCCTCATGTTGCACGCTATTATGGGTTGAGTTGTGTCTTCCCCAGAATATACTGAGGTCCTAACCCCCAGTACCTATGAATGTGACCTTATTTGGAAATAGGATGCTTGCAGATTATCAAGGTAAGATGACATCATTAGGGTAGGCTCTACTCAGTATGGCTGTGTCCTTATAAAAACACAACATTTGGGCACAAAGATACATGCACAGAGGAAGAATGCCATACGAATGTGAAGGCAGAGATGAGGGTGATACATCTACAAACAAAGGGATGCCAAACATTGCCAGCAAACCATCAGAAACTACGAGAAAGACACAGAAAGGACTCTCCCTCACACCCCTCAGAAGGAAGCAACCCCACCAACTCCCTGATCTCAGGCTTCTAGCTTCCAGAATGTTGAGACAAATTTCTGTTATTTAAGCACCCCAGTTTTTGGTATTGTGTTAATGACAGCCCTAGAGAACTAATATACAAACTTGCTCACCCTGACCTTCCGTCACCACCACATCCACTCCTTGGGACCCCAACTTACTCCTGCTTCTTCTGATCACTTGTATGCTCCCAACTCTTCCCTAACCTCACTCCACACCCTCCTCTGCCTATGTCCTCCAGCCCTGTTTCTGTTCACTGGGTACCACTTGCATTTTGGATAGGGCAGTTCTCTGTATGGGGCTGTCCCACACACTGTAGGATGTCAAGTACCCCTGAGACTCTCATTCCCCCAGGATGCTACAGAGCCCACAAGGAGAACATCTACTCTAGCAGCTCTAAAGCCTCCTGCCCACCAGGGTTTGATTAAAGGTTTCCCCACCTACTGAGTAGGATCTCAGTCTGGTCAGCTTGCTTCAGTCTCTTCCTCTGGAAAATGGAAATAAATATTAATAATTACCCTGCCGTGTGTCAGTGAGGATCCAATGAACTAAAGATCCTAAAGTGGCCAGTTATACTCTCATTCGCGTTATTAGAGTAACTCAGGAATTAATACCCACTCTATTCTACATGATCACATCCTGACTAACTGCCTTAGAACTCTTTTCTGAGGTGTCCTTACACAGGGAGGCCTCACTGAATACATTCATGGGGATGTAACACCTTACCTGGTAATTGTGTGTATAAAAAAGTTATAAATCACCCAAAGCAGTAGGTATGCACTTTTTCAAGTTGCAAACAGCAAGACAACTCTGAGCATAGTTTCCATGTGTTCCCCTTCCATACCCACCCTCACTTGAGGTTCTATCTGTGATTTCCTACTTTGCTTCCAATACCTTTGTATCTTTTGCTCCCAGTGATGGTGGCTCTCCAACATCCAGGGATATACTGATGTCTAGCTCATTTCACCCCGCCCCGTGGAAACATCTCCCAAGCCAGCATCAGTCCTTCACTCTTCCTTCATTAAACAGTTTGCATCCCAAGTCTCTGAACCGGGGAGAGAGAGAGAACTGATTTATGCCATGAGGGCAGAATCTATGTCTATTCTGACCATCGCATATGCCTAGTACCTAACATCACCTAATACAGAGCCTGGGTAAGTAAGTTTTCAGTGATTGTCTGATGAATACATGAATCATTCAATGCATGAATGAATGCATTCAGGCATCAAGAATCTGGCTTCCTATGAAATCTCAGCTCTGCACTGACTGGACATAAATGGCTTCCGGGAAAGCCACTTAATCTCTATGCCTAAATTTCCTTTTCTAAAAAATGAGGTGGTTGGGCTTCACTAAAAATATCTTTAGGTTTCCCTCCAACTCTAACAGAGCCCAGGAACTTTAATGAGGAGTAAAAGATTTTATTTACTTTTTGAGAAATGTTAGTCAAGGCAAGTAGGAAGGTAAAGATTCTTCCGAAATCACACAACCAGGGCTCCCCCACTGCCAAGCAGCTCCATGTTCCCTGAGAAACAAAAGGCTCCAGGCAGCAGACAAGCTGCAGAAACTAAAGACATCTCTGAGATGCTAAGCACTACAGAGTTTGTCATCGTCGGTTTCTTTCAGTCTTCCTTCAGGAGTCTACCCTGTCCCACCCAAAGCTCCCCCTTTCCAGCTTGAGCAGGATGGGCTCAAGAACTCTCTCCCAGGCTCCAAATCTAACTCAATTCCTCTCCCTGCCATCTGCCTAAGGCTCCCACATGCATATTTTATGATTTCTGGCACATTTCCTCTTTATCTGACATCCTGCAATGCATCTCTCTGCCTTCTATATTATTTCTAGCTCTGGTAAGAATGTTCCTGCAAGAAGCATGTGTCCTTAGGTTGTACTTTACTACCTTTCCTAACTCATCTCCCATCTGTGAATTCCTTGGAGACACAGACCACACCTTCTATTCTCTGGCTTCCCACAAGACCAAGGACAGAGCTGGGCAAGCAGCAGACTCTTAGAAAATACTTGTTGAATGAGTAAATGAAATAATTGACCGATTTCGATGTTTTTAAAGTAAAAAGTCATATTCACATATTTCCTGGACAAAGTTACTAAGACTTCCTCTTTCAGTAATACATCAAGAATAAATTAAATTTTAAAATGACATTTCTATGAATATACTATTTTCTTAGAACTGAGAACAAAAAATTTCCCTACAATATAATGTGAATGAATAGCAACATGGTCAGTTGAGTAAGAAATCTGATTTTCAGGTATCTATAGCATAATAATGTGGCATTGCTTTTGTTTCCTAGTAAAAGCTGACTTCTCCTAGAGCCAGGTAAGACAAAAGAGGAATCATCCCTTGGTGTTAGTTATTCCAACTGCTAAAGTGGAGAGCTTAGGGGAATCAGAAGAAAATAGGATGATTTTCTCTAAATAGATGGTTTAAATCTATTGATGATTGAAGCAGAGCATCTTTTTAGAAATCCTGGGACTTACTTGGCTAAGTCGAATTCTGGTCACATCCCTTCCTTGTGGTTTAATAAACTTCAGCTAAAACCAAACTGACTAAAGAATCAAATTATTTGTTCTCCTATGCACTTGCTGGCCACGGCTAGGCACCAAATGAAACACTAACAGCAGTCAACCCAACACTGCTGGAGGGAACACATCATGGCTATGCCACTAAAGCTTAATACAGCTTAATGCTACTGGCCCCATTAGCCTCGCCAGCCCAAGAATTGACCTAAATATCCTCATTAGTTCTTAGAAATTATTATTCTTACATATTAACATAACCTTAACATCACTAAAAGTATGGATATTACAGATAAACTGTGTACTGATATAGGAGATAAAAGTACAATTGGGGAGCCTCAATGAATAACTGTGTATTGATACAAGATATCATTGAGGAGACTCAATGAACAAGTATTTTCTAAAACCTGAAAAGACTGCGTCGTCAAACAGCAGAACATTAAAATAGATAATTAGTGTTTATGGTCTGTAAGCATGTGGTAACTGCGTATGTCTTCTAGCTCAAACGAAACCATGTCAGAACACATGCTATCAGGCAGGGCATTGAGGGGATCTGAGACTTCACAGTAAAATGCCCAAGGAAAGAAATTCACCTTGAGACTAATAGGCAGGTATATTGTTCAAGCAAAAGAAGCTGTTATAATGGTTCATCCACATTTACTCACCTGGTGAAGTCAAAAGACTTTAAAGCTAGCGTGCAATTCTGAGTTATTCATGAAAATCCTTCATTTTACAGAAGAGAAACTCAGGCAGAGATGAGGCACCTTATCCAAGCTTACACTGCACTAGTCAGGGCCCACACTAAAACTTTAGTCTCTTAATTTTAGCTCCATGTGCAAAACACAAAACATTAAATTTAAAAGTTAAAAAGGCACACAGCAGGCAGGCAATAAATATTTGCTAATGGAACTGAAGAAACAAAGATGTGGAGTACCAAAACTATCTCAATATACTACCTACTAATAGAATAAGCCAAGTCATTACCTTGACTTTGTCTGACTTGCTCAAAGTAGCCTAGGCTTTATCTCTTGTGGAAGGGATAAAAACCATTTCTTCCATAGTCAATACAATGCTATTGGGACAATTATAGAAGCATGCAAGTCGGTGGTGAAACCAAGAGCTTTGTAGCATTCTTAGTAAGGAGTGCATTTGAACAAATCTACCCTTGAAACGGTGCCAGTTTGTAAACACATGAAGTGTGGCTTCAGTAGGGAAACCTACAAAAGGCAGGGATGACTAACCAACCCAAATAGCTAGAAACACCAGAAACTGTCAGAAGTCTGACGACTCCAACATGCCTGCACATAAGGATAAGTTGCATTTTCCCATCTATTGTTTCTAGTGCAAATGGGGGTGGAGGGACTTTGTATGATCGTGTTGGTTTCTTTTTAAATAAAAAACTTCAGTTAGTTTACAAGGATTTTTAAACAATATTTTATTCCATCCTCCACTCCACCCGCTTAAGAAACAAATTTTGGAACAATCTGACTAAGCTACTGGGCAGACAATTGGCCAGACCAAATTTAAGCAATCTACAATGCACTTTTTGATGTTACTTGATTATATATGTCACCAAGGAGGTTCTTAAATCTATAGTTGAACTCTTGGTTAAGGAAAACAAGTCTCAATAATCATGTAAAACACATGTGCTATGTCCCTCAGTGGGCTGTCAAATATACTAACTACTGAATTTTTCCTTAAAGTCTGACATCTCTAGCTATTTAATTTTCCTCCCTTTAAAAAAAAAAAAAAATTCTTTCTAAAAAAATTCAAGAACATCCACCAAACAGAATAGTTAAAAATAATTAAATAAAAAAAACCACAATTCATAGATCCCCAGGATAAAATTTCCAAAGCATTACAGGTGGAAAGAAAATGCGTGCATACACACACATTTACATAAAGATGCAAAAATATTTATGGCACCCTAAGAAAAACATGACAGTGAAAGCAAACAATCCTAGCACAACAGGACAAACCTGGTGTACCATTCTCTTGGGGCAGGTATAAAACTAAACAAATGCATTTGCTGGCGGAGGAAGGGAGGGCAGAGAGCAATCCCCACTTAAACTTGTTTCATTCAGGAGCCAGGTTAACAAACCAAAGCAGCCAAAAAGGCTCCCGTGCAAAACATAACCAGTTGAAGGTCCCAAATCGGGAAGAACTAAACTAGAGGAAGGGGGGACCCCCGAAGCTCTTGAACAACCCGTTCCCCAAATTTCCACGCCACACAACAGGAGCTGGGGGCTTCCCTCGGACTCCATTTTCAGGCCGCGTTGTCTGCCTTTCAGGCCACGCAGGGTGGGCATTTGGGTGAGGCCGGGGTCCCCCACCCACCTTTCCTCCCCGCCCTCTTCATTGTTGCCGGAGCGTGATGGATCACCTGCCGGGCGCGGGCTCCCGCGGGCGGACGCGCAGAGCGCAAGGACGCGCAGTGACTAGCGCCGCGCGCCTCCCGCAGGACCCGCGCCCCGCGACCCCAACCTGCTGCCCGCCCCCACCGTGCTCACCGCCACGAAGCCCGAAGAAGAGGCGATGAACACGCGGATGACCATCCTCTCGGTGCGCCCGGGACAGACCCCTTGCCCCCGGGCTCCGGGCTGGCGTGGACGCAGAGCTGAACTCTGCTACGAGCCGCCGGTCGCCTCCGGTTAAAGAACTGCCGTCGGGGAAGATCGCTGGGATCTGGCTCCCTCCCACCGGGTCCGCAGATAAAAGCCCAGCGCCGCCCGGCCGCAGGCTGAAGGGGAAGGAGAGGGAGGAGGAGGGAGCCGGCTGCGGGGCGTGATGGGAGTTGTAGTTTCCGTCTCTCCCTGGAGTGGCTGGTGGACTGAGCTCCCCTCCTGACTGCGCTTCGATCCCGAACACGCGCAGGTGGCTGGAGGGGAGCTGCAACCTGGGGAGAAGCTGTGAGTTGGGTTGGCAAGGATCCTAGCTTGACGAGGAAAAAGCAAACTAGGCAAAAGGGCTTGGTTCAAAGTCCAAGCTTGGGTTCTGTATTGTGGTTTACTGGTTTGGAGCATCCACACCCAGAAATGCCAACAGACACGATCGTGCTGCGGGCACACATCGTCTGAGGGCCGCTGGAGTACCAGGCTAACCCCAGCTACCTGAAGCAGGCGGGATCAGCGAGCCGGGTGCTCGGGAGGTGTGGACGGTAGGGCTCGCTTGTTTGTCCAGTAGCACTGGAGATTGCAGAAAGGTGATTATTTGGGGTAAATGAGAGGTCTTCTCTTGTCTGTACACACTGAAAATTAGAAACCCACATGGGAGCACAACCAATATTTTATTTTTCTTAGCAAAACTGTAATTGTAGTAGAAAAAAAAATACCAAACGAAATTGGAATCCTTCTATCAACATTGGAAATCAGGACCTCACCCGCCCCACCCCTACCCTACACAATGGCTTCGCCTCTGTGCACCTAATATTTACAGTTCAGCCAAATCTGTGCCTTTTTCAGAACTGCTGCACATTCCAGCGCAGTTTCCCAGGAGGATGCTGTTAAATAAAAAGCTTTTAGATAGTTGCTAATAGTTTAGGAATAGTTTTTTATCAAGTGCTTTCTGTTTGACAAAAGCTCAAGCCTCTCTCACAGTTTTGTTGAAAGGAACCAGTTTTCCCTGCTGTACTGTATTTACTTCTTTGCTTTCAACACGGGAGTTTAGCAGAGGTCTGGGAACAATGTTAATTAAGAAAAAGTAAGAAATTAGATGATGAGGTCTGTGGCTCTTTGATAAATTTCTTGCACAAAGAGCAATCATTATGAAGTACTTTTTAGAGCAGTTATGAATATTTCAAGTTTGTAACCTTTTCTATTGCTTTTCTTAAAGCCATTTCTGTAGTAGGAATCTTTTTAAATTTCCTTCAATAATAGAAGAGACAATCCTAATGGGACTTTATTTCTTCTTCGTGTTTAAAATTTTAAATAGAAGCTTTGCTGTCTTTAGTATCTCTTGGCAAATGTACTTTGATTTTGCTACCATAAATGTGGAAATGCATGTTTATAAAATAGAAAGTAATTTTCTTAAAAGTAGATACCATAATTCCTGTATAAATGCAAGTCTTTATAAAAGTCAACATTTTCTTCAGTTTGGAATTATTCAGCTATGAAGATATTGTTAAACTCAAATAATTGGAACTCAGAACCTACTCCGTGAAAGGTACAAGAATGGATAAAAGTTGAACAAGTCATTTCTCTGTCAGCAGAGCACCTATTGTCTGGGAAAGAAAAAGGCAGATACAGAAATAGGGACAGAACAAGACACACTGCACCAATACAGTGTAGTGTGGATGTAAAGGAAAAAGGTGGCCATTGTAGAAGGTACTTTAAAGATGAGTGGAATTTCTGTCTGCAGATCGTGAGGATGCAGGGTGAGACTATTCAGGGTGTGTGAAGAGAACAGCAAGGAGTTGGTTTTACTTCAGAAAGGAATATGAGGGGACTAGTAGAGGACAATGTGAAAAAGTAGGTTTGAATGAATACCAACAAAGGACTTTCACTGGGTTATCTGCTCAGCTCCTTGGGATTTCTGCTCCTTTCCTCTGATCCTAGAAGTTGTAAGGGTCCCCAAAGCCCTGGACATACAGCAGGACCTAACCCTCTGACCACAGCTTATTGATCTAGGAGTGAGCACCTGAGCCAAGCAAGGCCAAGCAACATTTCTACCCTAAAGATTCAGAATTGGAACTGGGAAAACAAGAGAGCTTGAATTTGTGACATGGAAGCTCAGAGCTTCCAACATGAGAATCAGAGAAGCTGAAGAAGCTAGTCGGTAGAAAGAGAACAACAGATAATTTGTAAAAAAGAGTTGGAGATAATAGCTCTAAGTTTTAGAAAGAGTCCTGACAATACTGTCATCTAAGGGTCCGCAAACTATGACCTGCGTATCAAATGCACATGGCTGCCTGTTTTGTAAATAAAGCTTTACTGAAACACGTTCCTCTTGGTATTGTCTATGGTAGACTGACAGAGGTCATATGGCCCACAAAGCCTAATACATTTACATCTGGCCTTTACAGAAAAAGTTTGCCAATCTCTGATCCTGTTCAACCTGTTCCTATATCCCTGCTCTTGAGGGCTGTGTAATATCTCTGTATCTGTAAGTTCCTCATCTTGCTTAAGCCACCTGAAATAGGTTTTGTTTCATGGAACGAAAAGTGCCCTGAGAAGTTCATAAGTAGTCTGTGTCCAAATGTATTCTGAGGAACAGAAGGATATTGTCGGAACTATACTTCAAGAAGAATCCTCTATTTTTTCCACCCTGAATGAAAAGGTTCACCTTTCGACCTTGTATGCAGGAGAAAATGTGTTAGCAATCCAGTAAAACAGCAAGGCCATTATGGAGGTGAGACCCAGAGTCAGTAAACAAAGTGGAAGAGTAACTGAGAGCAGAACGCAATCTAGGATGTAGGCTAGAGGTCCAAGATCAACACCAGGTTGTCAGACCACAGAGAGTATTAGATGCCAATCTTACACATAAGGTCTACAGATAGAGCGGGTAGTCAAAACTGAAAGATAAGACTAAGAAAATCGAGCAGGTCATTAGGCTTGAAGAAAGTGGCTCCTATGTTGCCTAGGACTTTATCGCCTTTCCAAGTCCTGATAGACCACATGGCTAGAATGTTTTAAAGTAGGGGTTCTTGACCATTTTTTTGTGTGGGAGTAAGAGGAGTGCCAAGGACCCTTTAGTAGTCTGATGAAATCTATCAGTGGTTTCTCAAAAAAAAAGTTTCTAAATATAGAAAATTTGAAAGTATAAGATTACAAAGGAACTGTATTGCAAAACAATTACCAAAATGTTAAAATTTTGACATGATAATGTGTATGATTCTTTATTAATGTATTAAATATTAAGATTGAGTGGTGGATCAAATGGCCGTCGTGATTTTGAAGTAGTAAAGGGAAAAGATAAAATTTTGAGATATTTGCAATAATTGGAAAATATGAAAATGCCTATGATTTCTATTGGTAGCAAAGTCACAGTGTTACTGCTCTTACAAAGGCTTATTAACTACATTCATAATTGAAGGAATTGGTAAATTTCAGTTAGAGTTTAGTGAAAAGATAAAAGATGTGAATTTTTTTTCTCATTCAAGTCCATGAACCCCCTAAATTCTATCAAGTCTTTTTAGGCTGGGGGTGAGGGGAGATCCAAGAACCCCAAGTTAAGAAATCATGATGTCGGCCGGGCGCGGTGGCTCAAGCCTGTAATCCCAGCACTTTGGGAGGCCGAGACGGGCGGATCACGAGGTCACAAGATCAAGACCATCCTAGCTAACATGGTGAAACCCCGTCTCTACTAAAAAAATACAAAAAACTAGCCGGGCGAGGTGGCGGGCGCCTGTAGTCCCAGCTACTCGGGAGGCTGAGGCAGGAGAATGGCGTGAACCTGGGAGGCGGAGCTTGCAGTGAGCTGAGATCTGGCCACTGCACTCCAGCCTGGGCGACAGAGCAAGACTCCGTCTCAAAAAAAAAAAAAAAAAAAAAAAGAAATCATGATGTCTGACTATATCTAAATCTACAGAAGCCTATTATTTTGCCTAAGAAGAAAATATGGAAAGAGACAAGAAGGAGCCATGAAGAGTCCCTTGGAGATCTCCTACATTTAAGAATTGGAAGAAGAACAAGGAATTAAAAATAGTAGAGGAGCAACCAGAACAGTACAAAACTGAAAGAGTATACTGTCACAGAAACCAAGAGAAGAATTTTAAGTTTCAAAATGTAGAGACTATCTAAGAATGTTAGCCTGAAAGTCAAGAAAGATTATATTGAAAATAGAGACTTTCCTTGGGCAAATTTCATCACCTCCATAAGCCTCAAGTTTCTTGTCTATAAACTGGGTATAAATAATGGCTATCAATCAATATTCTAATGAGAATTAACTACCCTTGGGATATTATTTAAGTTATGCTGTATAGTGCCTGTCAACCCACAGCCCTTCTAGAGGGAAGTCTCAGGCTACCTGGTCACAGATATTTGGAATATTTGGACCATATTTGTGTACTTCCCCCGGCATGACCTATTGCAGCTTGTAATTTGCAACATCTGTGACCAGGTTGGAAAATACATGCAGGTCCTTCAAATTCCTCTTTTAGGAATTTATAGTTAGAAAATTTAAAGACTAAGGCAGTTAGCAATAGAACAAAGGGAGATGGTGTGAGGCTGGGATAGGGTTGGGATGAGAAGCTTTGAGCAAGTTAAGGCAATTAAGGGACTGAAATGAGTAAAAAGAGGAAGCTAGTCTGTGGCCCAGGGAAATGGAGTCATTATGTGGTGAGAAGCTGAGACACTAACAAGGAGGATCACAGTTGTCTTGCTTCCAGTCTTAGTTTTCATGAATTCAAGTCTGCCGTGGTTCCTGCCCTTGAGTTGCTGTTTCATAATCCCCCTCCTTTATCTTGAGCTACTTTAAGTGGGTCTATTTTCTTTCAACTATTAAATCCTGACCAGAATACCTATGTAAAGCGTGGGTAGTAAATCATGCTTCTTTAGGGGTCAGGCAGGTGACACTGATTAGGGAGGTGAGGAAGATCCAAGTGCAAATATATTCACTTCATGCAAAGGGTGGGCACCATGAGGACTGTAGCTGAAGTATTCTGGTTTTTGAATGCTGGCTTGATTTTTAAAAACTGAGCCCAGTAAACTCAGGTTTGCTCACTAAACTCACCATCTACAGGCACAGCCCTGTGGTCCTCCAGGTTTCTCTCTCCATTGTAAAGCACTGAGCCCAGAGTTTGGCACCCAATAAATCCACAAGAAGCACTAGCTGTTATCATGGTAATAGTTTATTATCATTGCTGACCTTTGTGAGAGCACTTCCATTAGAGAAGTGGAGACAGAAGCCAGATTGCAGTGTCTTGAGGACTGGAACCTGATGAGGTAATAGAGGCAATGATACATCTTTCATCTCTCCTCTTTGGAAATTTGATGGTAGAGGGAGAGAGCAAGGGCAGAAGCTATAAAGGAAATCAGGTAACATAAATATCCTTCATTAAGGTTTATCTACAAATTAAATAAAGAGTTCTTTTAAACAGTTTGAAGTCTCAACCATCCCAATTCTATTTTTATTTATTTACTTATTTAGAGACAGAGTGTTGCTATGTTGCCCAGGCTGTTCTTGAACTCCTGGCCTCAAGCAATCCTCCTGCCTCAGCCTCCCAAAGTGCTAGGATTACAGGTGTCAGCCAGCACATCTGGCCCAGATTTTAATTTTAGAATAGAATTGAATCTGACCAATAATTTTGTTCTGTTAGGGCTGCCCCGTTCTTAACAGCTCTTAAGCTAATATTACCTGGCTCCCCAAGGATTTAACTTTTTAAGGGACTTCACAGTGCCCACACCATGCTTGTCACAATCACTTTCCAATCCAAAGTGGTTGTTCCTTCAAAAACTGAGTCAGCACCTTTGGCTGTCAGTGGGTGATAGATTTGTGGGAGAGGAGGTTAAGGGAAGGGGTAGGCCAGAGGGGTTAAAGAATGGGAAGCTATACCTGCATTAATGTCACAGCTATATGACATTAGGCAGCTGGTTTAACTTGCCAATACCTCATCTTCCTTACCTTCCTGGTTGTTGCAGGGCTTAATAGAGATGATGTATGTACAGTGCTTTTTGACACCATGCCTGGCACATAGTTAGGACTCCATAAATGTTATCTATTATTAATCATGCAAAGTAAATCAGGAAAGGGCCTGCATTTGCACAAAGCATATAAATCCTATAAATATTTGTTTCATGTGTGTGATTTTAACTTTCTAAATAACAAGTATCTGGTTTTGTATAAGCCTCTTTATACAGTGCTATGTTCAATTAAAGTACTTAACAAAGTCTTTTTGATGTTATTGAAGTTTAGAGGCTATAATTAAGATAAAAAGAATATTTGTGAAATGAAGCAGCAATAAAGTCAAATAATGCAGCTTGAATTTCATAAAAAGAGAACTTATCTACTGTTTTATGTTGTTTCATCAGGCCAATTCTGTCTATTCTTGATCAAATAAAATTTTAATTATCAGGAACCATACTAACCAATTCCTGAATTAAATGGAACTTTCAACATTCATGATTAAGGAATGGAGGTAAATTATGTGTGTGTGTGCGTGGGTGTGTGTATGTATATGTGTGTATATGTGTGTGTGTGTATATATGTGCGTGTGTGTGTGCGCATATATGTATTTTAATAGAGACAGGGTCTTGCTCTGTTGCTCAGTTTGGAGTGTAGCAGTGCGAACACAGATCACTACAGCCTTGACCTTCAGGGCTCAAGAGATCCTCCCACCTCAGCTCCCTGAGTAGCTGGAAATACAAGCATGCGCCAGCACACCTGGCTAGTTTATTCATTTAATTTTCTTGTAGACACAGAGTCTGCGTTGCCCAGGCTGGTTTGGAACCCTGGGCTTAAGCAGTCCTCCCGTCTTGGCTTCCCAAAGTGCTGGGATTACAGGCATGAGCCATGGAGCCCACCCAGGACATATTCTTGAATCAGTTCACATTCCCCTCAACCAATAGGGTTCTTTATCCTATCTGACAGGAAAAAATACCCAAAAACCAAAAAGCACTTTCATTCCCTTAGCACCTTATTCCTACTGAAAACTCAGCAAACTGAAAAAGAGAAGAGATGGAAGGGTGATGACTTGTACAGCTGCCATCCTGCAGCAATAACAAGGAAGCTTTGAGATCTGCTGGTAGGGTAACCGCTGGATAAACTGAAGCCCTTGTGTGCAGTTCATTTCTTGCAGCTATATTCACTCAGTTTCTGCCAGATGCTATACTAGATGCTGGGGATTCAGCAGTAAATTAAACACAGTCCCTACCTTCATGGAAATTATGGCCTAATTGGGGAAGATGATACTGAACATATTACAAGTATGCTTTGTGCTTAAAGGAAAAGATCAGATATTGTTTTGTGTTCTTTATTTTTATTTCATTTTTTAATCTTGTAGGACTCTCCTAGTCATCTTTTTCTGGTTAATATATCATCTATATGTTAATCAAAAATATTAACTATAGATATTTTTATGTTTTTGATTAATATATAGATGTTATATATTAACCATTATAATAATATATAGATGATATATATGATATTATATATAGTATAGATGATATATATATGATATACTATATATATAGTATAGACGATATATTTATGTTTTTCCCAGATTGCATTCCAGGTCAGGAGATGACAACACTATAACAAAATAAAGGTTCAATGTTGATTATTGCTGAAATAGTTCTAGGCAACACAAGTTACAGGGATTTCCAATACTCTGTATTTGGTTTTATTAGTTCACCACTTTTAAATGATTACCATGTTATAATAAACATAAAATTTGCATTTAGGTTATTGTTGAATTCAGAAACTATTTTGATTTCTCATAAATACACTGCTAATGAGTTTTTATAATTCATTATAATTTCTCATTATGCTAGGCATAAAGGCCGTTTAAAATAATTGCAATAGAAGAAGTATAAGAAAATGTTTACATATAGATACAATTAGAGAAAATGGAAAAGTCAGGTTAAACAAACATAAAGTGTTATTGTTTGTGTAGCATACATATTTTTATTATTCTTTTTCCTGTGATTTTGAAGGGCCTACTGAATGGAAATTAAGAACATTTGCCTTTAGTGCTTTTTAACACCTTAAGCCATAAAGAGTTTAAAAAGAACAATTAAGTCTTCACCTTCAAATTTCTCTAATTTTTCCTGAAAGTAAAATCAGAGATGAGAAAAACCAGACACTTTAACATTAGCTTACCACTTCTTTTCCTCAGTTCTTTGTGTCCATCTCCATCTAATATATTTAAAGGCAACTCAAACTGCAGATATCACTCTGGTCTGTACTGCAATGAGAGTCTTTGTGTTTAAATAGCAGCTTTCAAGGGGAAAGCATTTTTGCATTAAATGGAAATAGATTTAACACTGATGTCAGGGAACACTTTCCTATAAATTCAGCCTACTCAGAAGCCCTTATCCGACCCAGGTATCATGAAGTTTGGGACAAAACGAAGCACTCAATGACAGCATTTAGTCTTTCTCATGTTAATTGCCCCCGATTGTAAATCAGACTTTTTTTTTGAGGCGGAGTCTCACTGTATTGCCCAGGCCAGAGTGCAGTGGCACGATCTCGGCTCACTGCAACCTCCGCCCCTCAGGTTCAAACAGTTTTCCCACCTCAGGTTTTTGAGTAGCTGGGATTACAGGTGCGCACTACCATGCCCGCCTAATTTTTGTATTTTTAGTAGAAATGAGGTTTCATTATGTTGGCCAGGCTGATCTTGAACTCCTGACCTCAAGTGATCCGCCCGCCTCAGCCTCCCAAAGTGCTGGGATTACAGGCGTGAGCCACCATGTCCGGCAATCAGGCATATTTTTAAAGCTCATTAAGTTTTTTATGCCCAAAGAACAATGTAGTGAAATGCCTTACTTTAACCAGTTTACATTTGCCCAGAACACATAGCTTTTTAAAAGAGCATGCTGCTCAATTCAGTTTATTTGTTGAACACTTGCTCTTTATCGGTAACTTATCAAACTTCCTCTCTTCAGCAATTTGCAATTCTTTAAATTGGAAATAATTAGTTTTAAAAAATCATCTCTCAAAACCAGAAAAAATGTTAATATGCCCTGGTAATTCCTAAAAACCCAATGACTCAAGTAGCTATTCAATACAGAAGGTATCAGACGATTTTAATTTCATTCACCAAGTTGCTAATATATCTAGACACTGTATTAGGTGCTGGAAATACGAAGATTAATAAAGCAGAGAGGTGTGTGTTGGGGGATGGAGTGAAACAGTTTTAGCTAGCACAAACTGGAATCCTGGGTAGAAGCACAAAGGTCATAAGTGAGTGGTTGTGTGAGAACCATGCAAAGAGACACAGAATCCGGGGCCTTTGAAAGGAATCTTTGAGGTATGATCTAAAGTTTACTTGCAATACGTATCATTATTGTTCTAGTTTTAGATAGTAAAGTAGAATAAGTAATAGTTTAGGAAATTAAAATCTCATCAGTGCCTATTTTCTTATAATTTGCTACATTTTGCCACTGTTCCTCAGTTAAGAGTAACAATTGTCTTTGTAGTCAAGGTTGTGGGTGGGGGAGGTGCTGGAGGAAATGAATTCTGCAGCACTAAATAGCAGCCTATCAACCTAAAATGAAGACAGGCTTCCTGTTTCCAAAATCTGCTTCAGTTCCCATATTAATTGATATATATGCAGCTGCCAGTTTGGTCAAATCTGACAAATTTCCAACAGCAATAGTGACATTTGATTCTTTCACATAACAAGATGTGTACAGGGAGGTTAAACCAGGTTTATTACATCAGTCTAACAATGTCCTCAAAGCCCACAACACTCCACTTTCCATTCTGCCATCTTCAGCATGATGCTCTTCCTTGGGCTTCTTACCACCTCATGGTGGCAAGGTGATTGCCACAACCTCAAATATGGCATCTTCATACCATCATCCCAAATAGGAAGAAAGAAGACGACAAGCAGAAAATATGATTTCCTTTTATTAGGGAGGAAGAGCTTCCCCAGAAGTACTCCAGCAGACTTCTTATACCTCACTGGTCAGATCTGGGTCACATGGCCATCTGCAAGTTGAGGCTGGGAAAGTACATATCAAAAAGGAGAATGAGAGAGCCAGGACGGGTTAAGGTCTGTTATCATTCATCCCCTGGGACTGAAACTACTGGGGTTCTGCTAGCAAGAAAGACAACAGGGGATGAGTGGCAACGAATGGTGACTGCCACAATTATTTGCTTGGTGCAGTCTTGGGTGAATTACTCAGCATCTGTCTTGGTCAGCTTGGGCTGGTATAATGAAATACCATAAGTTGGGTAACTTACAAACAACATGAGCTTATTTCTAACAGTGCTGAAAGCTGGGAAGTCCAAGATCAAGGCAGATTCAGTGTCTAGTGAGGGCTTCTTTCCTGGTTCATAGATGGCACCTTCTTGCTGTGTCCTCACATGGTAGAAGGCGCTAGCTAGCTCTCCAGGTCTCTCTTATATGGGCACTAATCTCATTCATGAGAGCTATACCTTCATGACCTAATCATCCAGAAGCCCCCACCTCTTAACACTATCACATTAGTGATTAGGTGTCAATATATAATTTTGGGGTGGGGAAGACACAAACATTCAGACCATAGCAGTATCTGTGCCTTGATTTCCATATCAGCAAAATTGAGATAGTGATGACACCTAACTCCTAGGCTTGGGATGAGAATTAAATGACATAATCCATGCCAAGTGTTTGAGTAAGTGCCAGGTACAAGGTCAACACTCACAACTATTAGTTACTAATAAAAAGAGACATGGCTGGGCTCAGTAGCTCACACCTGTAATCCCAGCATTTTGGGAGGCTAAGATGGGAGAATCATTTGAGACCAGAAGTTCAAGACCAGCCTGGCCAACGTAGCGAGACTCCAACTCTAAAAATTTTTAAAAAGTTTTAAAAGTCACTATATTTCCCAAAGTGCTTGATTTACACCAAATTCCTTAGATTCCCTGGATAGCAAGATGTGCAGAAACAAAATTGGAAAACGTGACTTCCAACTCTCAGCAGATAATTCTTTCCATCAGACTTCTGTCTCTAACATAGTTTAGATCCTTTTTATTCTTCTCTGTGCTATCCCCCAATCCTCTCCCTTTCTCCCATTCTCTTCTTTCCCTCTTCCCCACTTTTCTTTCACATCTACTCTTTTATCTCCTTTCCCCATACAGGTTCTTTTTCTCTCTAAGGATCCCTTCCCCATTTTTTCAGGCTGGGAAATTATCATTGCTTCACCTTCTGCTTGACTTAAAGGCTAAAAAGGATGCCAACCCTCACACAGGACTCTCCAAAGTCCCATGAAACAGTTATCCTCCGAGGACCAATGGGTGATATATTGAGAGCATGGTTAATTTATTCCGCATGTGCTAAAGCATAAGTAATTCACAAGCCAGGCAATAATAATGCACCTAACATGCATCAATTGTCTGATACACACGCCTCATTGCATTATTTTCTTTTTCCCATTTCACTCATAAAGGTCGGAAGGAAATCAGGCCAAAAAAAAAAAAATCTTTAAATTTAGCCAAATGAATTTATCCACCATTTTTAATTTTTTTTTTTTTTTTTTTTTTTTTTTTTTTGAGACGGAGTCTTGCTCTGTCACCCAGGCTGGAGTGCAGTGGCCGGATCTCAGCTCACTGCAAGCTCCGCCTCCCGGGTTTACGCCGTTCTCCTGCCTCAGCCTCCCGAGTAGCTGGGACTACAGGCGCCCGCCACCTCGCCCGGCTAGTTTTTTTTTGTATTTTTGAGTAGAGACGGGGTTTCACCGTGTTAGCCAGGATGGTCTCGATCTCCTGACCTCGTGATCCGCCCGTCTCGGCCTCCCAAAGTGCTGGGATTACAGGCTTGAGCCACCGCGCCCGGCCTATCCACCATTTTTTAAAAGAGTAAGACAGAAATAGGACAAACAACCTAAAAAATGAGCTTTGTAAAAGAGATTTGCAAAATAATTATCCAGCAAGAAAGAACATTAGTTTATTATTCCAGGGGGGAAAAAGGGCAGAACCAGGCTTCTATGAGAATGGTAAATGGAACACAGCAGGAAAGAAAAACAACAACAACTGGAGAATATGTGTGGTATGACCTTTGGAGATGAGCAAGGAGAAAAATCAATGTAAAGAGAATTCGCATACACACATTTAAAGCTATTCTGAGAGATCAGACACATTTGTTTTTGAAAAGGGAGGCTCTAGCTTCATTGTGCAATATTTTTCTTTGCTTCCCATTAAAAACAAATGGTGTGACTTCTAAGTGTTAGTAAAATCTCAGGTCTCTTTTTTAAAATTGCCTTTAAATTAGCACAAGAGGGAAGTGATTCCCACTTATGTCTACTATAGAAAGGAAAAGGAATAGATGTGGAAGCTAAAACCAAGGTGTATTAAAGCCACACACCTCCCCTCATTCATCCCTCTCCATCTTTTCACCTAAAGTTGAAAAAGCTCAGGGTGATGGGGCTGGAAATGGGGGAAACAGCAGCAATGAGGGTCCTGCTTATCCTCATCTCCTCCAAAGACAAGTGGAGTTAATGCGATGAATTCTCTAGGAGTCAGCTGTACCTGGCATTCTCTGCCTCTGCCCATCTGGAAAGCCTTAGCAGAAACCTCAAATGCCGATGAGGACCAGGAGGGTATAAACAAAGGCAACAAAGGCAAGTAAGAAAATATAAACTAAACCACTTGTTTTGAGGCTAAATAGCAACAACAACAGCATAGGACTGCTGACTGAAGTATACAGTGACAATAAAGAATAAGGAAGGTATGTGTGTACTACATGGATTTTCCAGGATAGATTGCTAATATTGTTAGAGAGGAAAATAACAAAGCACAGAGCAGGGAAGACAGTTTGATGTCTTTTGTGTAAGAAGAGAAGGAAATTATACACACAGATATGTAATAAAACATCAAACAAAAAGACAAAATAAGTGGTTACCTAGAGGGGTCAGGAGGTGGAGAGGTAGGGAGACAAGGTGGAGGGGATATGAATGGATATGGTAGATTTTCCTAATCATGTTTTTTATATAGTTTCGAATTTGAGCTATATAGCCCAAATTCATATAATGGCTCAAACATGTTTTACCTGTTAAAAATTAAAAGTTATTACAGGGAAAAATTAAAGCAAACTAAATTTGAAATCAAACTGAAGCAAGTTATCTTAACTGCATTACACATGGGTGACTTTCGAGTGACTTTGCAACACAGCACTTTTACTGTTTATCTTTTTTTTTTTTTTTTGAGACAGAGTCTCACTCTGTCACCCAGGCTGGAGTCCAGTGGGGCATTCTCAGATCACTGCAACCTGTCTTCCAGGTTCACGCAATTCTCCTGCCTCAGCCTCCCAGGTAGCTGGGACTATAGGCACATACCACCATGCATGGCTCATTTTTGTATTTGTAGTAGAGACAGGGTTTCTCCATGTTGGTCAGGCTGGTCTCGAACTCTTGACTTCAAGTGATGCACCCGCCTCAGCCTCCCAAAGTGGTGGGATTACAGGCGTGAACCATGGTGCCTGGTCTTACTATTTATCCTTTTTTTTTTTTTTTTTTGAGTCGGAGTCTCTCCCTGTTGCCCAGGCTGCAGTGCAATGGCGTGATCTCGGCTCACTGCAAGCTCTGCCTCCCTGAAGGAGGTTCAAACGATTTTCCTCAGCCTCCTGAGTAGCTGGGACTACTGGCGCATGCCATTATGCCCGACTAATTTTTGTACTTTTAGTAGAGATGGGGTTTCACCATGTTGGCCAGGCTGGTCTCAAACTCCTGACTTCGTGATCCGCCCCCCTTGGCCTCCCAAAGTGCAGGAATTACAGACGTGAGCCACCGCGCCTGGCCCAGCCTGGCCATTTTCTTGTGCCAAGAAAAGCCCAGAGAATGATGGGGATATCTCAAAAGGACATAGGAGGAAGCCAGTTTGAAGAGCTCCCTCTGGCCAAATTTGGGTCAATTTGAATACCAAGATCAGTGACTGCAACTGATTATAAAAACTGAATAAGTAAAAATCGACATAGTTCATAGAACTGTTGAAAGAGAGACAAAAAAACTAATTTGCAACCGTTGAAAGTGACTGTTGCAGCAAGTCCTTATTTTGAAAATTAGCAAAGAGAAAGAATTAAGCACTTAGCCTGCCTTTTTAAAAGGAAATATAATTCATCCCCAATAGGTAAGAAGCTCTTCTTTACATAGATATGCTTGCAGATAAATAAAGGAGAAATAATAATTTAGAAAATTAGCATGTTACATTTATTAATTAAATAATCTACATAATTACATAAATATCAATGAGTGCTAATACCATCAAATATAAGGTTCCTATGGAACCGATTATTTACCAATTGCTGGCTGCTTTCCAGGAAATTCCATACTTTTACAATGGAAGGACCTGTGTGTCATCACTGTAGCCAAGTGATCATATTTCATGTCACCACTGTGGGACAGTCTGGCGTTAAGTGCCTCCTGATTGTTGCAATTTGAAGTACAAATCACCTATGAAGTATCCCTGCCAAAATAGCTAACCTAATTCCAATTCAGCCTCTAGATTGAGCTTCCAGTTTACAGGAGAAATTGGGAGAGAGTGGGGAGAACTAACATTACAAGAAAACAATCAGACAAATCCAGAATATGGCTTAATCTACCAAACTTTGGTTTGGACTCTTCTAAAAGTCATTGTCATGAAACAAAACAAACACACCAAAGTTTGAGGGACCGATCTTGTTTAACTGGCTTCACCAAACACAACAGGTAAAACTTGATTGGGTTTTGATTCAAAAAACAAAAGTATAAAGGACCTTTTGAAGAGAAGAAAATGCTAACCTGAACAGGATATTAAACTTCAATATAAATAGGGAGCGATTGTTCATTCTCTTAGGTGTGATAATAATATTGTGATTATGTAAGAAAATGTCCATATTCTTAGGAGATGCAGAATAAAATATTTAGGGATAAAGTTTCAAGGTATCTACTACTTAATTTCAAAAATCCAGATAGAAGTACATATAGATAAATGCAGAGTAATCAAATATGATAAAATGTTAATAATCGTTGAATGAAAGTGTTTTCTTTTTTCTTTTCTTTTCTTTTTTTTTTTTTTTTTTGAGATGGAGTTTTGCTCTTGTTGCCCAGGCTGGAGTGCAGTGATGCGATCTCAGCTCACTGCAACCTCTGCCTCCTGGGTTCAAGCGATTCTCCTCCCTCAGCCTCCTGAGTAGCTGGGATTACGGGCATGCGCCACCACACCTGGCTAATTTTGTATTTTTAGTAGAGATAGGGTTTCTCCATTGTCGTGGCTGGTCTCGAACTCCCAACCTCAGGTGATCTGACTGCCTCGGCCTCCCAAAGTGCTGGGATTACAGGCGTGAGCCACCGTGACCAGCCCTGTTTTTTTCATAATCAAAAGTTGAGTGGAAATTTGTATATGAATTACTAACCACTCCATGCACTTTCTTTTTGCTTCCCTGAACCCCTGAGCAGAGCTTCCCAAAACAAAAAGGGCAGTATGTGACAGGTTGAGGGACCGTGGAGGTCATCTTGTCCTACCCCTGAATGGAACCATAAAGAACAAGAGGTATGGTCCTAACTTGGTGAGTGCTGATTCCGGACCAGCCTCCTTGAGGCATTGTTATTCTTCCCAGTAAAAGAATGAGCTCTGAAGTCAGAAAAATCTGGATGCAGAGCCTGCCTGTGTGGCCTCAGGCAAGTCACTTGACATCTCTGAAATGTATCTTCCTAATCAGTGAACAAGGATAATAAGCCACCTCTCACATAGTCATTATTAGGATGAAGTGAGAAAAATGTGTACAAAGGGCCGGGAACAGAACCGCCACATAACCAAGAATCTCAATGAATATTGATTCTTATTACTCCTGCCTCCAGATCCTCGCCTCCCTTTATTTTTCTGCCTTTCCTACAGTCACCCCTTTCAGCATCCACTTCATATGGGCATGTATTTAAAATGCCACATGCAGGATTATAATGCAAATGGGTTCCTGTTTCTCCTTGTGGGTGTTCTTGCCCTGCCATCTGATGTGAGTCATGCTGTGCCACTCTGCTGAGGAAGTGTCATTAATAGCTGTTCAAGGCCTCACTGCCTCCTGAACACAACAGAAGAAGGTGACTTCAGCCCACATTATTACAAAATAAGACCCTTAAGAAAGCAGGAGTGGTTTAGGCCGGGCGCGGTGGCTCACGCCTGTAATCCCAGCACTTTGGGAGGTCAAGGTGGGCGGATCACCTGAGGTTGGGAGTTTGAGACCAAGCCTGACCAACATGGAGAAACACTGTCTCCACTAAAAGTAGAAAATTAGCTGGGCATGATGGCACATGCCTGTAATCCCAGCCACTCGGGAGGCTGAAGCAGGAGAATCGCTTGAACCTGGTGGGAGGCGGAGGTTGCGCCATTGCACTACAGCCTGGGCAACAATAGCAAAACTCTGTCTAAAAAAAAAAAAAAAAAAAAAAAAACAGGAGTGGTTTAAAAGCAGATTTTTAAAATAAACAAATACACAATGTTAGAAAAAATATATAAAACTAGAAACTATTTGTCATTTAGATGGGTATAGTGTACTGTGTGCTACAACTCATATACAGAAAGAACCAAAGACCCTTAAAGTAAAAGCAATAATTTGTGGAGTATTTAATACCTATGAAGTAGTACACTAGGCACTTCATAGGTATGCTGAAATCAATCCTTATAGCAAATCTGTGAGGGAGGTATTCCCCTTTTATACATGAGAACACTGAAGCTTAGAGAGGTTTGTCTAGTAAGTGCTTTATCTTGTACGGTGTAGAACCACATTTGCATCTGGGTGCCCCTCCAAAGCTTGCATGTTTATTAACCAGTAAGGTGCATCAAGCTATAGAGTTACCCTGAGCAGAAGAGGCTTCACGGAAATCACTGTGGTGACAATGGTCCAGCTGAACTCTTGTTATTTTTTTCAAACAATATCAGCCTGGAAGTTCAGTCAAGGCTGTAAACTTATGGTGTAGTCCGGCCCCACTCACTGATTGGCTGAAACAGAATCTCCTTTTGATCACTCCCACCCTCAGAAGTGTGATCTGTTGTGAGTCTCCCAAACTTAAAATAACCAAGGGACCTTATGGCCTCCCAAGCAGTGGGATGCTTCCAACCAATCAATCCAAGACTGCGTGAGTGCTGGTGTCAAGGTTATTGTCCATTGCAGGATGTTGACCGTGAGTCCTCCGGCTGCCTCTGCTTAGTGCCTGTATCAGTCGCTTACTCAAGCAACCTTTGGGCTGAGTCCTGAGAAGGAACTCAGATGTGCTTATCTGCAGCAGAACCACCTCCAAGGGAGTAAACTTCTAGGTCACCTTGGGCCAATTCCACAGCTCTTTCTGTTTCTACTCCCCGGGTCTCACCAAATCAGAAAGTGGCTTTTGGCCTTCCTCTTCTCTGTGTACCTGGCTTCTGTCTGTCCTGGGTTTCAGTCTCAGTCCTTTCTGAAACTACCCCTTTCCTCTGCTGTGGCCACTGGCCTCCATGACCCACAAAACATACACTTTTTTCCACCAATAAGCCTGACTCAGAGTTTGTCTCAGCTTGAATCAGAGGCTCCTAATACTAGCAATTAGGAGTGAGGGCTTCAACATAGGAATTTGGGAGGACACCTTTAGTCTATAATACTGTGCCGGCACCACATCGGGGAAGTCTAATGATTCTGCATCTGCCATATCTGCCTCCCAAGCTGTGTACTCAAGGCCCAAGGGTGTCCTCCTTAGGAGCACCCTGCAGCTAAAGTCTGAAGTCTAGTCCCTCCTCAGAGCAGGGCCCAGTCTTGTAGAGATCCCAGCAGGGTCCACAGTGTACTCTCTCCTCCTGGACACTGCCCTGGGGAAATCCCTTTTGTAATCCAGAGGGAGGCTTGCTCTCCTTCTCCTCTCCCCCAGGCCTCTGCCTCTTCCTCAAACTGTGTCCTCTTCCTTGGGTTTGGTTCTTGGACAACCAAACCCAGGAGAATCTAAAAACTCTTCTGCTACCCATCATGCCCTGGACCTCTCCTGAGGCAGTGAAACAAGAATGAGAAGTGGGCAGGGATAGAGAACAGAAAACGTTTTGGAAAAAAACATAAGCGGATGGTTCAGACTATCACTCAGCCACAATATTATGCAAAGAATATCTGCTCAATACACAGTACAGCAGGGGGCTCCTCCTCTCTCACTGCCCCATGGCAGGGGCACTGGGACTGGGGCCGGAAACTCAGGTCAAAGTCGCCCCTGCTGCACACCACTTAATACCCCAAACTCACCTTCCTTCAGGGAAAATACGGAATGTCTTTAAAAGAATCAGGTCAAAAAATGTTGCTTTTCAGGCCGGGCATGGTGACTAACGCCTGTAATCCCAGCCCTTTGGGAGGCCTAGGCAGGTGGATCTCCTGAGTTTAAGAGTTCAAGACCAGCCTGGCTAACATGGTGAAACCCCATCTCTACTAAAAAATACAAAAATTAGCCAGGCATGGTGGTGGGCACCTGTAATCCCAGCTACTTGGGAGGCTGAGGCAGGGAGAATTGCTTTGATGCAGGAGATGGAGGTTGCAGTGAGCCGAATGGCGCCATTGCACTCCAGCCTTGGTGACAAAGTGAGACTCTGTCTCAAAAAAAAAAAAAAGAAAAAGAAAAAGAAAAAAGTTCCTTTTCAGGAGTAACTGAAGTCGAATTATCTGACAGGTGGGGTTTTCAAAGTTCACAAAAACATTGTTTCTGAAGTTTATACAAAAGCCTTATCTCTAGAGTATGAACACTATCAGGTGTTGAGAAAGGGTATAACTCTACTCATTTCCCTAAAATGTCCCCAGAAACTATGGACTATAAGATAGTACATACTCTAACCTATAATATTCAAAAGTGAGTCCGTTTCACTAAAATAAATGTAGCTCTTTCTTCACTTGGTCATGACCTCCCTATTTCAGACATTTGAGGCACAAAGGCCTGCTTCAGGCACTTGAACAGTTGGATTTTGATGCAGGTTTTGATGCTTGAATAAGAATGAAGAGATGCCCTTCAAAATTTCTCTCCTTTTGAGCTGCAGATTCTTTTCATTTCTGATTCTAAAAAGGACAGCCTGGTAAAGTTGTTTATCAGCTGTGATCTAAACAGAATGTTGCTTGTCTTTGGGTCTAACCAGCCTGTAGAGGTGTCCCCACACCCGCCCTCAGGGAATGAAAGTCCTAGGAAGACTAGCCTTCCACAGTGGACAACCCGAGGAGCCCTGGGGAAAGCCTCCTTCCACAAGCTGCTGGAGGCAGGGTCAGCAGTCGAGTGTCTCTGAGGGCTGCTCCCTGACCTTTATGCGGCCAGGAAGGATGCAGATGCATGTGAATGAGATTGGGCAGTGCCTGCTGAATTCATTAAATCAATATTCTGTGCACATCCCACTTAATCAGTAGACATAGTCTGGTTCTGTGCATTTTGTGGATAGCTGAAGGATTTTTGTGGCAAATACTAAACATTGAGCAAAGTGGGCTTCTCTGAAACCAAGTAGGTTTTTGAGCTGCCTCTTTCTGCTTTCAGTTGATGTGAGCTCAGGAAATGGGAATTGATTTTAATCCTAGGCAGAACTTAATTAGAGAGGAAGATTGTTGCCAAAACACCCCAAGCTTCATTTCAAAGTCAAATCAAAATGATTTTTGTATTAGTCACTAGTTCGGATTGCATAGATGCTCCAGGTTTGTATTTTAGCAGCACTGTATCAGAAAGTAGGTAGCCTTAACTATTCTTATCTTTGGAATCCGTTAAAATTTTCTTATCCACTTATCGTCAGATCTGTGATAATAATCTGGAAGTTCCCATATAAAGGTAAGGTAGGGAAAATAAAACCATCATGGGGAATGCTGGCAGAAATCAGTGTAGGCTATAATTGAGATAATAGAATTTAATAGACTGCACATGTTTGTTCTCTCCCATGCATGGTGAAGTTTTTTGGTTTTTGTTTTTTGTTTTGAGATGGAGTCTCACGCCGTTACCTGGGCTGGAGTGCAGTGGTGCCGTCTCAGCTCACTGCAACCTCCGCCTCCCGGGTTCAAGCGATTCTTCTGCCTTAGCTTCCCAAGTAGCTGGGATTACAGGCACCTCCCACTGCACCCAGCTAATTTTTAGTATTTTTAGTAGAGACAGGGTTTCACCATGTTGGCCAGGCTGGTCTCGAACTCCTGACCTCATGATTATCCCGCCTTGGCCTCCCAAAGTGCTGAGATTACAGATGTGAGCCACTGCGCCTGGCAGTGAAGTTTTAAAAGTCTGGGTCCAGCCTTGTCTAACATCACGGACTTGCCATTATAGCTGGTATTTATCAAGCCATTCCTAAACCAGGCTCTTTACATACAATTAATCCTCATAGAAAACCAGTAAGAGAGGCTTAGTGTTACCTGTTTTACAGACAAGAAGACTGAGGTTCTAAGTGATTAAGTGACCCATCCAAGGTAACACAGCTAGTTAATGGCTGAGCTGCTACTGGAATCTGGATTTGCCCAACACTGGAGTCTATGACTGAAAATTTTCAAACTAGAGACTTCAGTTATATACGTAGGGTCAGGCGTGGTGGCTCACGCCTGTAATCCCAGCACTTTGGGAGGCCGAGGCAGGCGGATCACTTGAGGTCAAGAGTTCAAGACCAGCCTGGCCAACATGGCGAAACCCCACCTCTACTAAAAAATACAGAAATTAGCTGTGCATGGTGGTGGGCTCCTGTAATCCCAGCTACTCAGGAGGCTGAGGCAGGGAGAATTGCTTGAACCCAGGAGGCGGAGGTTGCTGCAGTGAGCTGAGATTGCGCCATTGCACTCCAGCCTGGGCAACAGAGTGAGACCCCACCTCAAAAAAAAAAAAAAAGTTATATACTGTAGTTAACTTAAGACCAATTGATTTAACCTTCATTAGCTAAAAGGAAAAGCTGTCATTAACACTGAAAATAGCAACAACTATCATTTTTTGGGTACCTTCCTCGTGTCAGAAATATTGCTAGGCACCTACGTTCTTATTTCATTTAAGCCACAAAACATCCCTATATACTATACATGTTTATAAATGACAACAAAACTCCAAGAGTTTCACTTTTATGGAGCAGTTCAGGGTATACTGGGTCCCACATAGGAAGATTAGAGTATGGATCCAAGTTTAGGGTAAAGCTGGTGTATAAAAATAATAAAATCATAGAATTTTAGAGCCAAAAGGGATAGTCAAAATGATAAAGTCTAACTTTCTTACTTTTATATGTGGCAAAACTTAGGTTTAGACCCCTGCCTCCCCCAAACCACACACCAAATCCAAGACTGGAATACAGGCTCAATTCAATGAATCAATTTTGTCTTGAGTTCCTACTATGTGCCATACATGACCGTGTCTCTATCTACCAAACGCAGGGCTTTTTTTTCTGTCAGAGGTTGTGCAACAGGAAGGACAAGGATGGGGACTGTGCAGCCAGGACGTTCAACGTAAGTTATGGGACTGACCACAGTTATGGACCAAAATGTTCAACCTGCTCTGCGGCAAGAGGGGAGGAGCCAGAGCCGGAGCGTCAGGTATAACTTGATCCTAAATGTGAATGTTGAAACTACCGTTTTGAATTACTTTTGGAGTGGCTTGTCTTCCATGAAGTGAAGTCCAAGCTTTTTGATTTGATCCTCACTGAACCCTAGGGTGATTTATTTTAATGCAGCTAATAAGAATAATGAGAAACATCTGTTTCTATAACAAAGGGCCATATTCATCATGTTAGTGACTTATGAACTGCTATGAGTATTTATGAAGATAAGAGCAGGCCATGTTGTGCGTAACGCAGGCACATGTGCAGCTTCCTTTTGGCTTCAAGGGTATGAGACCTCTCTGTCTTTCCAAGCCGAAAGCATGAGCTCCTGAAGCAATTTGTTTAGGAGACTCTTTTGACTCTACTCTAAACATTGGCACATAATTCCAAAAATTATGTTGAACAAAAAAAAAATATGACTGAGAAAAAGTGAGCTCAATGAGTTCAGAGGCTATGCAAGGTTATATGACTAATTAGTGGGAGCCACGGACTTGAGGCCTCCATCTAATTTCTATTTCATTCTCCCAATTTGCCTTTTTGGAATCTTTCACCACTATCAAATAGGATAGTAATAGTGTGCCTTCCTTTTCTCCAGATAAGAATGTCAGCAAAATGTCTTGCAATATTTGAAGAAGCAAATGTAAAGTCAGTGTGTGGAAAAGCAGGCATTATCTCAAGCAGCATATCTCTAAAACTTATTATAACAGGTTGAAGAATGATATTTCTAAAATTTTTCAATTTGACATTAGAAATATGCCTTCCATATGCAAAAATGCCATAATAAATCTATTTGTTAGGATACATGAAAAATGAGATTTGAATGGCCTGCCTTCTTTGGTCAGTTAAACGCAATGGCTCTTAGCCAGCCTCATCTAACTCTGTGTTCACAAGCCTATTTTCTGCATTAGTTAAAAATATGACTGTCTTGGCCGGGCGCGGTGGCTCAAGCCTGTAATCCCAGCACTTTGGGAGGCCGAGACGGGCGGATCACGAGGTCAGGAGATCGAGACCATCCTGGCTAACACGGTGAAACCCCGTCTCTACTAAAAAAAATACAAAAAAGTAGCCGGGCGAGCTGGCGGGCGCCTGTAGTCCCAGCTACTCGGGAGGCTGAGGCAGGAGAATGGCGTGAACCCAGGAGGCGGAGCTTGCAGTGAGCTGAGATCCGGCCACTGCACTCCAGCCTGGGCGACAGAGCGAGACTCCGTCTCAAAAAAAAAAAACAAAAAAACAAAAAATATGACTGTCTTTATAATAAAGGTAACCAGGCTGAAACAGGACTGATTCGGTGTTTTAGAATCCTGACAACTAATGGGAATATAGCTATGTATTGCTTGGATCAGTATGGCTATTGTATCTACTGTGTATGAATAAATAAAAATTGCTACTGGATAAGAACTATGGCAGTACTTCTTTTGAACTCAAAACTGTCTGAGCTCAACAGAACTCAGATAGTTCTATTGACTTACACATGCTGTGGGGCTGGGGATGAGTGAGGCCAGACACACAAGGAGCTGAGGAATGAAAGAAAGACACTTCTCTAATTGAGAGAGCCCCCCGTGAGCAGGGAAGAGGGCAGGGCTGGTGCAGGTCAGGACCCTGAGTCTGGAAAGATAGGGTACATTCTTGCATCAAAGCCAACATCAGGCATGATCATCCCTCCTTTTCCAGTCAAATTCATCTGGATGTTTGTCTAATAGATAGGCAAACATAGATCTTTCAAATAGTACATTCTTACTTCCCTTTACATACATTTTCCTCTTAAGAAAAATTCATTTTGCAGCCAATGATACCTAATTACTTTGACTATCAGCACGCCAGCCCCAAATACATATCTCAGTGTCCAATGTCATGCATGGAAAAGGAGCTTATCACACAAGGGAAAATTATGTTGCTTACCAATGAGGAGGCACCTCTAACACCAACAGTCAATGTATGTTTAGTGTAAATGATCAACTTTAATCTCCACCCTGCCTAGTTCCAGTTCTGCTGTGAGGCAATGTGTTAAGACCATGGAGTGCTACACCCACAGCCTCCCCAGCAATTTTGCAGGGTGTGGAAGGATTGGTTTTGCCACACTGTTAGTATAGAGCTCTGCATTTCAGCATTCTGTGGGGGCAGTGTACCCAGAGTACTCTTGCTAGGCATTAGACAGTCACTTGGGCAACTTAATTGCATAGTTTCCAACTGTGTCCTGTATCTAATGAATCAAAATTGGTGGTAAGGGGAATGAAGCAGGTGGGACACACGTAGTTTCAGAAAACATGCCAGGGGGTTCTCATCTACAGGCAGGATGAGAAGCCAGCTTCCTGGGTTGAAGTCTGAAAAACATGCAACAAAGATTTCATATGTCACTTTTGCCTCTGAATAATAATCGCTGAGGCATTCTAAGAATCTTTATAAAACTATAATGCCCCATGTTACTGCCCTCAGTTGAATTGTAATCTTTTTGGAGGAAGTTCTGCATCCTATTAAGTCAGAACTTCTTGGAACAGTTACCATGTGCCAAGCCCTTTGTACAACACAGTGGGTTAAACATGTTTCTTGTCTACAGAAAGCTAATGCTGAATCTACACTGTGGAAAATACCACTTTCATATATGAACAATTAGATAGGAATCTAGATTAAAGGAGCAAGATGTACTGAAGGGATGATCCTGGTACATCTTGGTCCAGGTGCTGTTGGGGACTGTCCCTCTAGGAGGCCAGGGAGGCCTCTCCTGCTACTTCTCTTCCTCCCAATTGAAGAAACACCTGAGGGTGCTGATATGGTTTGGCTCTGTGTCCCCACCCAAGTCTCATGTTAAATTGTAATCCTAAATGTTGGAGGAGGGGAGTGGATCACGGGGGCTGACTACCACCTTGCAGTTTTCATGATAGTGAGTGAGTTCTCACAAGACCTAGTTGTCTAAAAGTGTGTAGCACTTTCCCCTTAGCTCTCTTCCTCCTGTTCCTGCCATGTAAGACGTGCCTGCTTCCCCTTCACCTTCCTCCATGATTGTGTTTCCTGAGGCCTCACCAGCCATGCTTCCTGTACAGCCTGAGGAACCATGAGCTGATTAAACCTCTTTTCTTTTTCTTATTTTGAGATGGAGTCTCGCTCTGTCGTCCAGGCTGGAGTGCAATGGCACGATCTCGGCTCACTGCAACCTCCATCTCCTGAGGTTCAAGCAATTCTCCTACCTCAGTCTCTGGAGTAGCTGGGATTACAGATGCCCACCACCATGCGTGACTAATTTTTGTATATTTGGTAGAGATGGGGTTTCCCCATGTCAGCAAGGCTGGTCTTGAACTCCTGACCTCAGGTGATCTGCCCTCCTCAGCCTCCCAAAGTGCTGGGATTACAGTCATGAGCCACTGCATCTGGCCTCTTTTCTTTATAAATTACCCCGTCTCAAGTAGTTATAGCAACATGAGAACAGACTAATACAGGCGCAGTGCATCTGCAGTGGGTACGGCTGTCCCCATAAGATTAGGATGTGGCAGCATGGAAGGGAAGAATTGAAGAAAGGCTGGAACATCTAAGAAGGCCACAGATCTATGGGGTAAGTACGCAATAGGACTGTAGGTTAAAAGAAGGGAGGGAGATGGTGATAATGAAAATAGAAGAAAAGGAAGTAACAAGAGCCCAGAATTCTGCCTTCTGCCTGGTACATTGGGAGCTCAGCATGTGTGGTTTCCCCAGCTGTGCGTTTTGAGTGTAATAGTCCAGGGCTCTGCTATCCATCCCTGGATCTGGCCACTACACTGCTAGTTTTCTTATTTGTTCATTCTCTATCGCAAGGCTGCGGTTTTGAAGCTACAGGGAATCAGTGGGAGATAGGAAGCTCCAAACTGCAGAAAATTGTAGGACCAGCTGAACCAAACTACATTTACTGAAATCACAATGACCTGGGAAGCAACCAAGGCTTATGTGGGAAAGGGTACGTTGTGAAACAGGTTATTTATATTCTCATAAAACCATTGCTGGGGGAAAAGGCGAATGGGGTTCTGGTAGTAAAGTCAGCAGTAACATCCCTTAAAAGGTCTGAAGAATTCTAAAAATGTACTGGGAGGAGTGTTTCTATTCTAATAAAGAAGCAAAATGTGTTTTCCTTTTAAACAACCAGGAGAAAAATATTTATGCCTATCTCAAAATTGGAGCCCAAAGTTTAGTTTTGAAAATAATGAATGTCTAAAGCTGAAATTGTCTTCTAAAAAAAAAAAAAAAAAAAAAAAAAAAGAAAGAATGCACTGGTAAGTAATAGCATTACTCATACAATGCATATTATTAGCAGGACTTTCCATCCAGATCTTAGTGTATGAATAAATCACAAAAGTTGTGAATTTATATAAACTCACCTGAAAAAGGAAATTATCCTGAATTTACATGACAAAAAATACTGTGTCAAGTACGAATGTGGGTTTTTGATTTCTAAAATGCCAAAGATCAAATTTCCTTGGCACAGTAACCTGTGACATTTTAACCAAAAAGCACGCGGCTTCTAAAGCGTGTGCCAGCCAGCCAGGCAGGCACCAAGGGCTCAACAGTTTTTCTGGGGTCCCTGTGTTAGTCCCAGTTGTAACTACCCAGCAGTGTTCACCATAGTACGAGAAATTTAATGTAAGCATAGTTGAATAATCTAAATTCTTCCAGGAAGGGTATCTAACTCTCAATAGGGAGAAAATACATTTTTCAGAGGCATGAGAATACAGAAGAAGGTAGCTATAGGTGTGTTTATGACTAAGAAGACTTAGTCATGCATGCCCCACCACCCCAAACCTATGCATGTCCCACCACCCAAACCTAAAAATCTCATGTAAGTATTGCCCTAAGACTTCAGGCATTCACAAAGCCTAAGCAGGGCCAACTAGTCCTTTTCCGCTGGATGCCTTGCAATTCCCACCAGAGATCAACAGGGTGCCAGGTGGCTTGGGAGCGCTTCCTTAATCAGTCACTTCATCTGGCCATGTCCCACCTCTGGAAAGAGCCCTTTTGCCCCTTAGTGTAGTTTCCCAACTTGCAGAGCCAGGTTTAGATGACTAATCTACTAGTACTGTAAAATTTCTGTCAGGCCTCTGAGCCCAAGCCAAGCCATCGCATCCCCTGTGACTTGCACGTATATGCCCAGATGGCCTGAAGAAACTGAAGAATCACAAAAGAAGTGCAAATGCCCTGCCCCGCCTTAACTGTTTTATTCGGACCTTGTATCTTCCATTTAGTTTCTCAATTCATCCAAAACCGTATCCAGGCCATCACCAATCATTCTATACGACAAACATTTCTTCTAACAACCCCACAATATCACCCCTTACCACAAAATCTTCCTTCAGCTTAATCTGTCCCACTCTAGGTTCCCATACTGCCCCTAATCCCGCTTGAAGCAGCCCTGAGAAACATCGCCCATTCTCTCTCCATACCACCCCCCAGAAAATTTTTGCCGCCCCAACACTTCACACTATTTTGTTTTATTTTTCTTATTAATATAAGAAGGCAGGAATGTCAGGCCTCTGAGCCCAAGCCAAGCCATCGCATCCCCTGTGACTTGCACGTATACGCCCAGATGGCCTGAAGTAACTGAAGAATCACAAAAGAAGTGCAAATGCCCTGCCCCGCCTTAACCGATGACATTCCACCACAAAAGAAGTGAAAATGGCCGGTCCTTGCCTTAAGTGACGATATTATCTTGTGAAATTCCTTTTCCTGGCTCATTCTGGCTCAGAAAGCTCCCCCACCGAGCACCTTGTGACCCCTACTCCTGCCCGCCAGAGAACAACCGCCCTTTGACTGTAATTTTCCTTTGCCTACCCAATCCTATAAAACGGCCCCACCCTTATCTCCCTTTGCTGACTCTCTTTTCGGACTCAGCCCGCCTGCACCCAGGTGATTAAAAAGCTTTATTGCTCACACAAAGCCTATTTGATGGTCTCTTCACACGGACGTGCATGACAATTTCATTATATTATTTTAAGTTAGAAACCTCTGGATTATTTTCACTGGAAATTAAAATGTAATTAAGTTGACAATTGAATGCTCAGAAAGAAATGAGCAAAGTAAAAATTCCTACCAAGATTGTTATTTTCCAGACAAAATTTGCTTCCTGGTATCTAACTCTGCCATAATGCCTTCAGTCGCTTGTGTTTGTTTCCTGATACACTCAGCAGGGATAATTTCTCTTTTGAATGCGTTTAATCAAACTGACTAGAGCGACAGCACATGTTCAAAGTTTTCTTTGCAAAACTCACATTTTGACTCTCACATATGGAATACTGCACTAGCAGTCAATTGATAATAAAAATGTTTGTCCAACTTCTTGAATTCCCATGCTACAGATTTCATATTGGCACTTAAAATTTGAATTCTACTCATTCATTGAATTCATTCTCCACATTTAAAAATGTACTATAAATTTACCACAACTTTAAAAATTCAAGATAGTTTTGGATAATACTCTGAAGAAACTTATGATCTTAATCTTTGTCTAAATAGTTCCTGAAGCAACTTCAAGAACAGGGAGTGGGAAACTAAACTGCAATAAAACCCAATTATGAAGGTATTCATTTATATGATTAATAGTTCAATAATTTATTTTTTTTCCTCACAATTGTGTGGGTTGCCTGGGTGGTTCTTCTGTGATCTCTTCTGACATCACTCAAGTGGCTACACACCTAGAGCAGATGGGCTGCGGGCTGGGTTCACCTGGAGCTGTCAACCATAGCACATTGGTCTTACAGCCTGTGGCTACTCCGCATAGCCAGCTTGGGCTTTCTTACAGTGTGGTAGTCTCAAGGCAGCATTCTTAGAGGCAGCATTTCAAGAGTGTGAAAACAGAACTTTAAAACCTTTAAGCAGAAGCTATAAGACCTGCCATATTTTATTGGTCAAAACAAGTAACAAGGTCACCCCAAATTCAAGGGGAGAGGAATTAGACTCCACCTCTTAAGGACAGAAGTGGCAAAATCACCTTGCAAAGAGTTGTGGGATGGGAGAAACTGATGCAGCCATTTTTGGAAACCATCTAGTACACTCCACCTCCTACCTAAAATAATTTGCATTCCTCTCACATGTAAATTGTACTAATCATCACCTGCCTCCACGGGTACATCCTATTATGGCGTCTACTCAAAGTCCAAGGTCTAGTCATCTCAGTCAGCTGCTAGTGTAGCGGGATGCGGTTCCCTGTGTTCCTGTGTGTGCTCAGATGTGCCTTCTCTCCATCTGGAAACCAGTGAACTAAAAAGACAAGTTATCTGCCCCCCCCCCACCCCCACTCAACACACAATGATGAGGCAAGGACAGGAAAACTTCTGCAGACAAGTGATTATATACTGTGCACAACTGGGGCCCTGAAGAGAGAAGAAAATAACCATGGGGAAAGAATGGGGAGGTACCGCCCTCAGAAAGATGGATTAGGAGTTCATGCAATCTTCTGGCAAGGGATCATCATGAAATCGCCACCATTTCCTGAGCGTTTGCTCCTGTCAAGGCCCTGGTTTGTAACACTCTCCACATGCTTTCTCATTTGACCTTCACCACAAATTTAAAGAAAGGTACCTACCTGATAATTGAGAGAAAAGCAAGCTAAAGTTAGACAACTCACATAAGCTACATGGCTAAAATGTTTGGAGGTGAGAAAGTGGAAGGTGGCTTTGAACTTCCTAGCTTGGGTTTTAACTGTAGTAGGGAAAGCAGAACATGTAATAGAATGTGGGAAAGGTGAATTAATCTTTGTCCATGTGGATTTTGAGGTGCCTGCAGGCTATTTACAGAGAAGAACTGAAAATACAGACTTAGATTGGCATTCAGGGGACTCTAACAGTATTTCTCTACAAACATTGAAAAGTGGTCAGGCCAGGCATGGTGGCTCACACCTGTAATCCCAGCACTTTGGGAGGCTGAGGCAGGTGGAACACCTGAGGTCAGGAGTTCAGACCAGCCTGACCAACATGGCGATAATCCATCTCTACTAAAAATACAAAAATTGGCCAGATGTGGTGATGCGCACCTGTAATCCCGACTACTCGGGAAGGTGAGGCAGGAGAATCGCTTGAACCCAGGAGGTGGAGGTTGCAGTGAGCCGAAATTGTACTACTGTACTCCCGCCTGGGCAACAGAGCAAGACTCTGTCTCAAAAAAAGAAAAAGAAAAAACAAAAGTGGTTTGGGAATGAAATGCTGGCAAAACCCAGTACCTGCCTAATTCTTGCTTGTCGTAGTTCAAAGTTGCTTATCTATGACCTGGCATTTCTAATGTATCATTGTGGCCCACAGGTAGGTGGGATGATTCAGGGCTGATTTTTCTGCCAGTTGCGATACCACAATTCTTATGCCAGATCCCGTGACGTTACACAAGAAAGCTCTACTTCTGGTGAGTGATATGAGTTTAGAATATTCTCACCTCTGTGCGAGGGAGATTGCAAAGGCCTACACTTGAGAAAAATTAGATTTATTTTTGGTAAGTGAAAAGTCTCTGTGAAGGACAGACCTTGTGTTTTAGTCTACCTTTGGTTTAATTGTAAATCGATTGCAATTGAAAGCATATATCAACTGCTGTGACACTGCCTAGTTATAAATTAAATAAAAACAATAGCCTCTCGAGGATTAAAAATCAGGGCAATTGCAGTTCTTCAGATATTTCTTGATACCCTCAAAGGAAATTGTTCTTGCATCCTAGAAAGCTTCTCCTGGAGGTAGATATAAAGAACAGTTGTGCAGTGTTTTATTTTTACTTAGAGTCACCCTTTTAAAAAATAATAAAAATAACTGGTTTCACTGTAAGGTCCATTTTAATTTTTAGCTGGTTACTAGGTTATATAACCCTTTGGTGTAGGGTAGGCAAGAACACAGATGGTACAGTGTTTCCATAGCAACAGCACTTAGACTTGTTTTCTGCCTGTCAGTTTTTTTCAACATCATATTCCTTTTAAGCAGAAGCTCTCTGTCTCTCACCCTTCTCCCTCTCCCATTTTTCCTCCTTTTCTGCCTCTCCTCTTGCAATCTCCTCTTCTAAGCAGTCTGTCTCAGAAGACTAGAAAAGAATAAAGACATTTCAGAAAACTTTCTTCTGGGTTTTCAGTCTTTAAATTATTCAAAGTTTAAATATGACTCTGAATAAACTATGTTTCCAACATAAAACTGCATTACTTATATGTCTCTCCTTTACTTATATAGGAGGATGAGGCAATTATAAGGCTGAAAGTTACCAAAATGAGACCATTTTTCTTAACCTTTGAATTGAGACAAGATCACATAAGCCCAAATAGGTAGGCATGTATCCTTAAGGACTCCTGGAACAGATTCTGATACTTCTTTAGGTAAAACTAACTTTAGCCACTCTCACATTAAGTGCCTTCCTTGACTCTATCTCGGTGGGCTCTTACTTAAGCACAGTAATTACAAATCTGGAGCCTGCATTCCAATTTGCCCCTCTGTAACATTCCTAAGCAGATTATCTGACAAGCGCACTTTGGATTTCTGCACTTGAAAATCAGATCTTTTGTTCTCCCTGAATCTTATCTATGGGCAGAAACTACATTTTATCTGTTGTTTTCAGAATGTCACCCCCTCAGGGAGGTCTTCCTGGACCCTGGTTATTCTCTTAGCTCCCTGTACACTCCTATAATTGTAAATTATATATTTTTTATTTGATGACTTGTTTATTCCCTGTCTCATCCAGTAGACTCTAAGGTCTATGAGGGCACAGACCATTTTTGAAATGTTTAATATTGTGTTCCTAGTATTTTATAAACAATTTGGCTCATTGTAAGCATTAAAGAGATTTTCAAATGAATGAATGTTTCCTTTTTAATAAACTCATTTTAGAATTTTGTTGCAAAATAAAACCGAATTGGTTTTTTAAATTCGAAGTGTTGGTATGGTTTCTGTTTCCCTTTTTACTTTGGAGGCTAGGAAGCTCAGAGCTAAAGCTATTGCTCAGTGTAGCTACTAAGCTAGCATATTTGTTTCCTGTTTTTTTTTTTGGTGGGGGGTGGGGAACTTGATTTTTTTCTTTACTATTGTAGTTGCATTTTTTTAAGCCATCTAAACTACTTCTTAAAAGCAAGCAATGCATAATAAATAAAATAAATATAATAACCTTCATAGTAAAAATGAATTTTCAGGGATTCCCCCTGAGAGAATGATGTATATTATGAGAGGTTAACTCTGTTAAATACGGACATGAATGGTGACCAAATAAACTTTAAGTGGTAGGAAATTAAAAGGGTTTTTTCCTCTTTAGCTGAACCAACTGAAGAATGTATCAAGTGAGAATAAGTATGTATTATACGTTAAACTGATCACATTTACCAACAAAATGGTTTAACTTTGTTTTAAAGAGTGAAATCCACTTGAATTGCTGAAGCATTACTTTACTAGATTAAAAATACATATTTCTGCAGACACACTTAAAAGTCCTTCTCACCAGGCAAGGTTGCTCATGCCTGTAATCCCAGCACTTTGGGAGGCCAAGGCAGGTGGATCACTTGAGCCCAGGAGTGGGAGACCAGCCAGGGCAGCATGGTGAAACCCTGTCTCTACAAAAACATTTTTTAAAAAAATATTAGCTGGGTGTGGTGGTGCATGCCCATAGTCCCAGCTACTTGGGAGGCTGAGGCAGGAGGATCACCTGGGCCTGGGGACGTCAAGGCTGCAGTGAGCCATGATTGTGCCACTGCCCTCCAGCCTAGGGCACAGAATAAGATTTAGTTTCCAAAAACAAAAAACTCCTTCCATCTGTGGTCTGTAGCATTCCCTGCTGCCTTTTTATAAGGAAGAAAAACTTGTATAAAAATCATGATTCATGGGTTTAACCACTTTAGGTAAACAGTGCTGCCAGATGATCCTGGTTTGCAGACTGAGGACATGAAATCCTTCAACTGACAGTGAGAGTTGTTTAGAGTTGATGGTGAGAAAAGAGAGAGAGCTTGAGGGGGGACTCCTGAGACGATTTTAAGTATCACGGCTAGAAGAGGAAGCTGTAGTGAGGGAGCAAATCAATGACATCAGTGTCACCTGGGAAGATGGTGCCACAGTGAGGATTTATTAATAGAAAGGGCAACTGGGTAAATGTCACACTTAAAAAATAAATGATTTAGTGGCAAAAGAAGCTGGGAACCTACTTCAGGTGAAGGAAAGAAGTGCTTTTCTCAGCAGTAAGGAAGATAGACAGTGTCTATATTCTGTGCCTAAAGGGACAGGAATGAAAATGAGAAGAATCAGTTTGGTTTTCTCCCAACTTCCAGGTAAGCTGGTGGGGGCTGGTTAATGTGGATAATGCAGGTTCTGAACCAGATTGAGAATGGAGCGTCCAGTGGCTTCCTCTGTCCCTATGCCTGGTTCTGTGGGGCAGGAGACTGTAGTGAGGGGCAAGTGGAGACTGATCTGCCTTCTGCCTACTGTGACGTTTTCCTCTCTGCAGAGCAAGGGGCAGAGTGTTCACCACACAGAGTCACATGCTGTACCTGGAAAACACTCAACTGTCAAGCCCCTATTTTGCCCTACCTTCACTTTCTTTCTGCGAATCTGGGCTCATGGCTAAGCTAATAATAGGGTGCATTGGTTTTTTGTTTTTGTTTTTGTTTTGAGACGGAGTCTCACTCTGTCGCCCAGGCTGGAGTGCAGTGGAGCGATCTCGGCTAACTGCAAGCTCCGCCTCCCGGGTTCACGCCATTCTCCTGCCTCAGCCTCCGAGTAGCTGGGACTACAGGCGCTCGGCTAATTTTTTGCATTTTTAGTAGAGACGGGGTTTCACCGTGGTCTCAATCTCCTGACTTCGTGATCCGCCCGCCTCGGCCTCCCAAAGTGCTGGGATTACAGGCGTGAGCCACCGTGCCCGGCCAGGGTGCATTGTTTTTCAGGAGTTAAATATTGCGGGTGAATGGCAATTATCTGGGCCAGTGGCAAGAGAGTTAAAAAATTTTAAAAAGGCCGGGCGCGGTGGCTCAAGCCTGTGATCCCAGCACTTTGGGAGGCCAAGGCGGGAGGATCACGAGGTCAGGAGATCGAGACCATCCTAACTAACCCGGTGAAACCCCGTCTCTACTAAAAAATACAAAAAACTAGCCGGGCGAGGTGGCGGGCGCCTGTAGTCCCAGCTACTCGGGAGGCTGAGGCAGGAGAATGGTGTGAACCCGGGAGGCGGAGCTTGCAGTGAGCTGAGATCCGGCCACTGCACTCCAGCCCGGGCGACAGAGCGAGACTCCATCTCAAAAAAAAAAAAAAAAAAAAAAAAAAAAAAATTACAAGACAGTTGTAGGTAAAGAAAGGCAGATTCATTAGTGAAAGTAAGAAAATATGTTGCAAGGTTGCAATGGGCAGAATCAGCACAAGAGGAGCAGACTGCAAAGAAACCAAGGCTTGCTGGTGATTTTATAGAACAGTGCTTGTGCTGAGGAGAGCTTTCAGCAGTACTGTTAGTGCCAAGGTTGCAGTGAGCTAACTTGCAGGTGTCTGGTGATAAGATGGGTGCAGGACGACAGTGAGTTATTTGCTGAGGAGGGCCATGTGTCCTGGGCCGTGAAGAAAGGCGGACATAGCTTATCTGCTTTCTCTTTTTGCTTTCTCCTCAGTCCCACCAGCCTAACTCCTTTTCCCTAATTAGGACTCCATACTAAGTATATAATATACCCATATTTCCTGTGGATTCTGAACCAACTAAGTGAAAACAAAAGCTGGTGTGTAAAGAGTATTTGGTTTGTTGTGGTGGTGTTTCTTTCCAGCCATTGCCCTGCGTGAATAGCATTCAATTTCTATTTGCAGAATGTCCTCTCCCCTGTTGTAGGCAGTTTTGATGGAACAATTAATGAGATGTCTTCCCTGTCCTAGCCAATTGGATCCCTTCCACAGCTGACAGACATTTGGGTTGTACTCAGTGTTTTGCTGTCATTAAAAGAGCTGCTATAGGGCCGATCACCTGAGGCCAGGAGTTTGAGACCAGCCTGGCCAACATGGTGAAACTATATCTCTACTAAAAATACAAAAATTAGCCAGGCATGGCAGCAGGCGCCTGTAATCCCAGCTACTGGGGAGGCAGGAGAATCCCTCGACCCGGTAGGTGGAGGTTTCAGTGAGCTGATATCGCGCCACTGCACTCCAGCCTGGGTGACAAGAGCGAGACTCCATCTCAAAAAAAAAAACCCCACAGATCTGTTATAAATATTATTACATGTCTCTTCATGTTTAGTGCAAGAGAGGGTATTTGCTGGGTCACAGAGTATACAAGTTGTTACTAAAGTATTTTCCATAGCGGTGTTTCTAATTTGCACTTCCCTAAGAAGTGGATGAGAGTTCTCATTGTTCTGTGATCATGCTAACACTTAGTATTTTCCAAAATCTTAATTGTTTCCACCTGTCTACAGTAAAATAATACGTCGTTGTTTTTAATTTGCATTTATCTGATATTGAATGAGGTTGAGCACTTTTTATTTTTTATTTTTATAACTTCATTAAGATATAATTAATCTACCTTATAATTCACTCATTTCAAGCATACAGTTCAATGACTTTTAGTTTATGCAGAGCTGTGCAACCATCACAAACAACTTTAGAATATTTTTGTCATGCCCAAAAGCAACACTGTACCCATTAGTAGTTATTTCTCAGTCCCCCTCAAGTTCCTCTGCCCTGATGACTTTATGTCTCTATAGAGTACTTACTGTGGACAATTCCTATAACTGGAATCATATCAGATATGATTGTTTGTAAATGGCTCCTTCAACTTACTATAAAGTTTTTAAAGTTTATTCGTGTTTTAGCACATACCATTACTTCCTTCCTCTTTACTGCTGAATAATCTTCCATTGTACAGATATGTCACATTTTATTTATCCATTCATCATTTGAATGTTGTAAAGAAATACAACATATAGATTGTTTCTTCTTTTAGCTATAATGAATAATGTTGCCATGAACACTCATGTACATATTTTTGTGTGGATATATATTTTTATTCCTTCTGGCTATATACTTAGGAATGGAATTGCTGAGTCATGTCATGACTCTATGTTTAACCTTTCGGGGAACTGCCAGACTATTTTCCAAAGTCGCTGCACCACTTCATATACCCACCAGTGGTATATGAGGGCTTCAGTTTATCCATATCTTTACCAATTTATCTGTCTTTTGATTATAGTAATTCCATGTGAAGTGATAGCTCAGTTTGGTTTTGATTTACATTTCCTTTATGGCTAGTGATGTTGAGCATCCTTTTATGTGATTATGGGCCATTTATACATCTTCTTTGGAAATATGCCTATTCAGATCCTTTGCCCATTTTTAAATTGGGTTGTCTCTTTATTGTCAAATAGTAAGAGTTTGTAATATGTCCTACATACATGTCTCATCAGATACAGAATTTGCAAACATTTTCTGCCATTTGGTGGGTTGTCTTTACACTTTCTTGATGGTATTCTTTGAAAGACAAAAGTTTTAAATTTCCAGGATGTCCAATTTATCTCTTCTCTTCTGGTGCTTGTCGTTTTGGTGTCATATCTAAGAAATCATTGCCATCTTCAAAGTCATGAAGATTTTTGCTTATGTTTTCTTTCTAGAATTTTATAATTTCAGCTCTCAGGTTAGATTTATTTTGACTTAAATTTTGTATATAGTGTTAGGTATGAACTTCATTCTTCTGCATATGGATCTCCAGTTGTCCCAGCACCATTTCTTGAAAAGACTATTTTTTTCTTGTTGAATTATCTTAGCACATTTGTTGAAAATCAATTGACCCTAAACTTGAGGACTTATTTCTGGACTCTCAATTCCATTCTACTGATCTATATGTCTTTCTTTTCCCTCCCTCCCTCCCTCCCTCCCTCCCTCCCTTCCTCCCTTCCTTCCTTCCTTCTCTCCCTCCTTCCTTCCCTTCCTTCCCTCCCTCCTTCCCTCCTTCCCTCTTTCCTTCCTTCCTTCCCTCCCTTCCTTCCCTCCGTCCCTCCCTTCCTTCCTCTTTCTTTCCTTCCTTCCTTCCTTCCTTCCTTCCTTCCTTCCTTCCTTCCTTCCTTCCTTCCTTCCTTCCTTCCTTCCTTCCTTCCTCTTCTTTCTTTTTTCACAGAGTCTTGCTCTGTGCCCAGGCTGGATCACAGTGGTGTGATCTTGGCTCACTGCAACCTCCACTTACCTGGTTCAAGCAATTCTTGTGCCTCAGCTTTCTGAGAAGCTGGGATTATAGGCACCCACCACCACACTTGGCTAATTTTTGTATTTTTAGTAAAGACGGGGTTTCGCCATGTTGGCTAGGCTGGTCTCAAATTCCTGACCTCAGATGATCCACTTGCCTTGGCCTCGCAAAGTTCTGGGATTACAGACATGAGGCACTGCGCCTGGCCTATATGTTTTTCTTTATGCCAGTACCAAACTGTTTTGACTACTGCAGCATTGTAGTAAGTTTTGTAATTGGGAGGTATGAATTTTCCAGATTTCCATTTTCATCTGGAATCTTCTTTTTCAAGATTGTTTTGACTATCCAAGGTCCTTTGAATTTCCATATGAATTTTAGGTTCAGCTTGTCAATTTCTGTAAAGAAACCAGTTGGAATTTTGATAAGGATTGCACTGAATCTGTAAATCAATTTGGGAATACAGTCTGCCACCTTTACAATATTAAGTCTTCCATTCTGTGAACACAGAATGTCTTTTCTTTTATTTAGATATTCTTTAATGTTTTTCAATAAGGTTTTGTGGCACATTGCAATGGTCCATGGCTTTGGGAGTTCAAGGTGGGAGGATTGCTTGAGCCCAGGGGTTCAAGACCAGCCTGGGCAATATAGTGAGAACCCATCTCTACAAAAAATTTTTTTAACACATCAGCATAGTGGCACGTGCCTGTAGTCCCAGCTACTTGGAGGTGCTGAGGTGGGAGGATCGTTTGAGCCCAGCAAGTTGAAGCTGCAGTAATCTGTGATCACACCACTGCACTCTAGCCTGGGTGACAGAGCGAGATCTTGGCCACCTTTCCACCAAAAAACTCCCCAAGGTTTTGTAATATCAGAGTATAAATTTTGTACTTCTATTAATGTACAAGTATTTTCATCTTAAATATTTTGTTCTTTTGATGCTATTTTAAATGGAATTGTTCACTTTATTTTGTTTGTTTATTATTACTATATATAAATATAGTTGATTTTTGTATGTTGATCTATGTCCTGCAACCTAGCTGAACTCACTTATTATTAGTTCTAATAGTTTTTTAGTGGAACCCATAGGATTTTCTAAATACAAGATTATGTCATCTGCAAATAGAGCTAGTTTTACTTCTTCCTTTTCCAACTGGATGCCTTTTATTTTATTTTCTTGCCTAACTGACCTGGCTAGAACGTCCAGTACAAAGTTAAATAGAAGTAGCAAAAACAGACATTCTTTTCTTGTTCCTGATGTTAAGGGGAATACAACCAATCTTTTATCATTAAGTATGACGAAAGCTGTTTTTCATAGATGCCCTTAATCAGATTGAGGAATTTGCCTTCTACTTCTAGTTGATTGAGAGTTTTTATCATAAAGGGTGTTGAATTTTGTCAAATGCATTTTCTGTGTCTATTGAAATGATCATATGGTTTTTCTTTGGTCTCTTCTATTAATGGATTTCAGATATTAATCTGAAAATTAATATTTTGGTCATTTTAAAATACATTCACAGGCCATTTGTTTTCTTCTCTGAAATACTGTTAATATCATTTTCCCATTTTCTACTGGATTATTTGTCTTTTTCTAACTGACTTGTAAAAACTTTTAATATAGCCGAGTATCTTTATCAGTTACTTCCTCCAAATTTGTAGTTCGTTCTTTCTCTCTTTTAATGACGTCTCCTGATGAACAGTAGATTCTTTTTATTTTTTTTTAAGATGAAGTTTCTCTCTTGTTGCCCAGGCTGGAGTGCAATGGCGCGATCTTGGCTCACCGCAACCTCCACCTCCTGGGTTCAAGCCATTCTCCTGCCTCGGCCTCCTGAGTAGCTGGGATTACAGGCATGAGCTACCATGCCCGGCTAATTTTTGTGTTTTAGTAGAGACAGGGTTTCTCCCTGTTCATGAGGCTGGTCTCAAATTCCTGATCTCAAGTGATCTGCCTGCTTCAGCCTCCCAAAATGCTGGAATTACAGGCATGGGCCACCATGCCTGGCCTGAACAGTAGATTCTTAACCTCAGTGTTATAAAATTTTGAAATCTTTGCTCTGTGGTTTGTATCTTGGAGATCTATTTACAAAATCCTTCACTTCCCAAGATAAGCACATGATCCTAAATTGTCTTGTAAAGTTTTGCCGTTCATGGTTAGACCTCTACTTAATCTGGAATTAATTTTTTTATGTTAAGATGTGAGGTAGGATCAGATGTCCTGTTTTCCCATGTGAGTATCCAGTTGTTTTGGACACGATTAATGTAGTTCCTCAGATTTGCTAAGACTCCTCCAGGGTCCTCAGTTGATGGCTCTTGGGGAGCTCCTGATAACTCCATGGCTACCGAAGCTGCTGCCTCATCTACCAACACTGCCAACTGTCTTGACCTTTCCCATAGAGAGTACCAGCTCCTGCATAGCCCCCATCTACCCATTGCTGTGGGAGCACCAGTGGATCTGGCACCCACGCCCAAGTGAAAGGAACACATAGTGTCTCTGGCTCCCTATGCCACTGCCCACTGTAGGGGAGGCAGAAATTTACATGTAACTCTCTTAGTACTTAGTTGGGACAGAACCTCATGGTAAAAGACAGATTCACAAGATAATTAATTATCATTATTATTAATACTTGCAGTGCATATCATGCAGGAGAAGCCTCAACAAAGAGTAACTCTAAGCAATAGCTTAAAACTCCTGCTCATATAGCATCTTCAACCAAGAACAATAACTGTAGAGAAATGACAGGACAAAGGAAAGCAGTTCTAAATAACATCTTGAAATTTGTCTTCTAATTCAACAGTATAGTTTTCAGCTTTACTAAATTCTATATTTTATTCCAAAATGAAGACATTTTAAATTATAATATTTACTATTTCTGTTAATATAGTCAAGCTTCTCTATTCTTTGAATACATTAAACATTATTTTATCATCTGTGTTTGATAATTCCAGTGTCTGAAGATTTTGGGTTTTGTTTTGTTTTGTTTTGTTTTTGAGACAGAGTCTGGCTCTTGTCACCCAGGCTGGAGTGCAGTGGCACTATGTCAGCTCACTGCAACTCCGCCTCCTGGGTTAAAGCTATTCTTCTGCCTCAGCCTCCTGATGAAGTTTTAAGGCCTAATTCTGCCATCTCTTGTCACTGTTTGCTGTCATGTCTTTTTTTTTTTTTTTTTTTTTGAGATGGAGTCTCGCTGTGTCGCCCAGGCTGGAGTGCAGTGGCCAGATCTCAGCTCACTGCAAGCTCTGCCTCCCGGGTTTTTATGCCATTCTCCTGCCTCAGCCTCCCGAGTAGCCAGGACTACAGGCGCCCGCCACCTCGCCCGGCTAGTTTTTTGTATTTTTTAGTAGAGACGGGGTTTCACCGTGTTAGCCAGGATGGTCTCGAACTCCTGACCTCGTGATCCGCCCGTCTCGGCCTCCCAAAGTGCTGGGATTACAGGCTTGAGCCACCGCGCCCGGCCTGCTGTCATGTCTTAATTTCATTGGCATTTGAGATGGTTAATTGTAAATGGCTTTGTCTATATTGAATATTTTGAGATTTTGTTGAAGGATTTGTGTTTATATCTGCTAGTTACCTGGGGCAATATAAATTGGCACTACTTTAAACTTTCCTCTTGAGGTTTTTCAGAACATACAGCTTCCATGAAAAATGACTACAAACCTCCCTGAAGACTGAACTGTATTTTCTAATATGCAATGTATTTTTTCCCTCCCCACACCAGGATGGAAATTGACTGGTTTCCTCATGGTCTCCTGCTATCTTATTGCCTACTCACCATTCAATGAAGGGTCCTTAGAGGTCCCATGTTTATGCAGGTGTCTCTTTTTAGACTCTTCATCCAAATAGACTAGGCTTTACCTTCTGTTTCCTCAGCCCTGCCTCTGAAGCTGTCAAGGTAGAATTTCAAAATATCTGGGACTGGGCAGAATCCTATAGAGAAAAGTTGGCCCATGTTACCTTGTCCCTCACCCCTGACACCACTGGGTAGGATTTCTGCTTTAATTTCATTTTTGGCCTCTATGAGTTTCTGCTTCTTGTATAAACACACATGTACCATAAACGATATTTCTTGTATGTCTCTAGCATTTTCACTGTTTTAATTGGAAAAGTCCTGTATTGTTTGTAGTCCGCCACACTGCCTTCAATGAAGGTATACAGTTGTTTAAAAATTGTCATTAGTTAACAACATTTTAAACGAAGATTTCCATGATAATACAGATTTTCCACCTTCTCTTGAAAAATCATAATGTCTGGCAACACTGGGCTCTCATTTGCCCAAAGAGCTGGAATAAAGTAGTATCTGGTACCCATTGAGAGGGTTTAAATTCACCCATTTGTAAACATCTCAATCACTGTTTATTGTTCTGCACCCAGCAGAAGGTATTTGAGTTTGTGATCCATGCAATTGAGAGAGTGGTCTAGACCTCGACATACTGAATTTTATTCTGAGCTCTGCTGCTTACTGGCTACATAAGCTCAGAAAATTCACGTAACTCTTGGAATCTCAGTGTCCTCATATCTAAAATGGAAATAGTAATAGTACCTACCTCATATATGTAAGGTAAGTATTAAAGGACGTTATGCATGTCTTTCAATTCTAAGTTTGAAATTTTTAAATTGGCTTATATGGTGTCCCCACAATCTGATCCTGCCAACTTCTCCAGCCTCATTTCTATGCTCTCCCTTTTATTCTATGCTCAAGCAAATGATAAATCTTTTCATTTTTATCTTGACTTTTTGTATTTATATATGCTGTCACCTCTGCCTAGAATACTGCCTCCTCCCACACCCCAGGCTAATATCCATTCATACTTCAAGATTCCACTTAACTTTAATTCCTTATGGGTACCTCCTCACTGTCTTAAGAGTAGGCTAAATCCCCTATATATAAGCTCCTACTTTCACTTTGTAATATATATCACACTCACAGTTTCTTGTTGTACATCTATTTCTCCTGTTGAAATGTGAGCTTTTTGAATACAGGATCCCTATTTGTCTTGTTCATCCTTTTATTACTGAGGCCCAGTCAAGGACTGGCACAAAGTAGGTCCTCAATAAAGGTTTATGGGATTGAATCAGATAAATGGAGCTGATATTATCACACTGCCTTGTCAACGCTCCTCTTCAAGCACAACATCAAAATAAAGTACAATCATTCAGATATGGCCTTCTGGCATCGAAAGCCTCTTAATGTGTTCATATTAATGGATATATGTACACCAAGATTGTGCTAACATTTTTGTTTTCATATCTTTTATCATCTCTATTAGAGAGGTAACTGAAGGAAAAAAGTAGAATCAGTGTTGTTATCTTTATCTCTGAAAGGCAGCACTTTCTCGGGCTGTGCGTAAAAAAATACTTAGAGACATGAAAGCCCTATGAGGTCATGAGTTTCTCTTCTTAAATGTATATTTTTACATCTTTCAGCATCATCATTATATAATAATACCAGTGTGAGGATTAGACAGGTATCAGCAGGGTGTTTAGTTGTGTTGTTATTTTGGTTGTTCATGAATCTGAGATAGAATTCTGAACAGTAGCTCTTGGCTAAAGTGAAGTATATGTACATCTGCTCAAATAGATTAAATCTCCAATTTCAACCACCTCCTTTGGTATGAAAAAATTCAGATGATAGGGCCGGGCGCAGTGGCTCACTCCTGTTAAATCTCAGCACTTCGGGAAGTCAAGGTGGGCGGATCACAAAGTCAGATCGAGACCATCCTGGCCAATATGGTGAAACCCCGTCTCCACTAAAATACAAAAAATTAGCAAGGCATGGTGGTGCATGCCTGTAGTCCCAGCTGCTAGGAAGGCTGAGGCAGGGGAATCGCTTGAACCCGGGAGGCGGAGGTTGCAATGAGCCGGATTGCACCACTGCACTCCAGCCTGGCGCAGAGCTAGACTCCGTCTCAAAAAAAAAAAAAAAAAAAAATCAGAAGATAATTTGAATAAAAAGAAGAGAAGGTAGAATAGGAAAGTATAGAAAGTGTGGGGCACAGTGGTACACGCCTGTAGTACCAGCCACTTGGAAGGCTGAGGTTGGAGGATCACTTGAGCCAGGAGGTTGAGGCTGCAGTGAGCTGAGATTGCCACTGCACTCCAGTCTGGCAACAGAGCAAGACCCTGTCCTAAAAACAAACAAACAAAAAACAAAACAAAATAAATATATATTATTCCAATGTTGTAGTTCTTTTTCATTCCACTCTTTTGTACTACAATTATGCTTTCCATCATAAACGCACTAAACAATATTGAACCTAGCATGGCCATTTTAAGTTCTCTGGGGACCCAGACACTCTTTCTCTGAAGACCCAATCTCTTCAACTTAGCAAATATATTTAAATGAACCTATTGCATCCATAAATCATAATAAACACTTTTTTCTTTAAATTTGGAACATTAATAAATTTTGCTCTTAAATGGTCTGATTATGATTGGTACTGTAGAATGATTGACTAATTTATCACACATCATCAAACATACTTGGAAATTTTTGCCAAGTAACTAAATCTAAGTTACAAATGGAATGAAATTTTATTAATAGTAAATTAATAAAATCAGTGTATTTTATATTTTGTAACCATTAAATGAATCGTTCATTAGTTTATCTTTAGTAGTTTGTTTTTCCATTTTGTAATCAATTATATTTGGCCTCTCATAACCATGGGTTTCACATCCACAGATTCAACCAACCATGAATCAAAAAAAAAAAAAAAAAGTGTGCGTGTGTGTGTGTGTATATATATATATTATATATAGGATAATTTCATCTGTACTGAACATGTATGGACCTTTTTTCTTGTCATTATTCCCTAAACAATAGAGTAAAACAACTATCTACATAACATTTACATTGTATTAGATATTTTAAGTAATCTACAGATGATTTAAAGTACAGGTTATATGAAAATACTACATCATTTTATATAAGGAACTTGAATATCCTTGGATTTTGGTATCTGCAGGGGGTCCTGGAACCAAACCCCTAGAGATACTGAGGGATGACTATAATTCTTTTTAAATTCTCAAACATTTCTGAATCCTGTGAGCAGCTAATCAGCCCTTGGTACAGTGGCTATATGACTTTGGACATAAGAATTAATACCTAATTGCTTCAGCTGCCAAATTCTGATCCTGGTTCCATCCCAAATATACTCCTGGGAAGTGCTCAGGTTCGATGTCATAATCTTTTCTTTATTTATGATACAGTCACTTTATTAATTGTTGTTAATAATACCTATGTGGAAGCAAATCATTTGTTCTTTTCTTCCTTAAATAAGGACATATCATTGATAATTTTATACACTTTAAATAATTAATAAGTGGTTAAGGGGATCAGAACATGCTGCCTCCAATTATGACACTTTGGTGTATTAGTTATTTTGAGCTGAAGGCAATTGAGAAGCAGCAGATGCAGGAAGGGCTCTCTGACCTTCCCTCTTCTACCTAAAAGCAGGGCATACATTTCCCAGAATGAAAGTGCCTTTCCTGTACCAGGAAGAGCAGAACATTTTTATCACCTGAGATGGGGAGTTAACAGCAAGATGAATCTGTACCAACTTACTAAAATAACCCTTCTCTTCCATTAGTTTCCTCCATATATTTCCTAGTTGCTTTCCCATGATTTACTGCTCTAGCCCAAACTTCTTTTTTTTTTTTTTCCGAGACAGAGTCTTGCTCTGTCACACAGGCTGGAGTGCAGTGGTGCAATCTCAGCTCATTGCAACCTGTCTCCTGAGTTCAAGCGATTCTCCTGCCTCAGCCTCCCAAGTAGCTGGGACTACAGGCGTGTGCTATCACGCCCGGCTAATTTTTTTTTATTTTTAGTACAGACAGGGTTTCACTGTGTTAGCCAGAATGGACTCGATCTCCTCACCTTGTGATCCACCTGCCTTGGCCTTCCAAAGTGCTGGGATTACAGGGATGAGCCACCGTGCCCAGCCAGTAGACAGGGTTTCATCATATTGGCCAGGCTGGTCTTGAACTCCTGTTCTCAGGTGATCCGCCTGCCTCAGCCTCCCAAAGTGCTGGGATTATAGGCATGAGCCACCACACTCAGCCCAAACTTCTTATTTCTTTGTCTTATTGCAACTCCAAAATTTATCATTCTTTGTTAAAATTGCATATAGGCTATCAGATTTAACTGCTTTTTCAGATCCTCATTTCTGACACACGAAGCCCTCTATATACACATAAAAATATTGACATCAAATAAAATGTGTATGCTTTTCTCCTGTTAATTTATCTTTTATCAGTTTAATTCTCAGACCAGACATAGAACTTAAGAGAGTAGAAGAAAGTCTTTTCTGCCCTACAATGGTAATATCTAATACAAAGAATACCCTTTTATTAACACATATTTATCAACAAATTCTAGAATTTCTTTCCTCCAAAATTTTGGCAGGGTAAATTGTTCTACTTTGTTAAAATTAACATATGTATTAAAAATGTATCATTTTCCCATGCTTATTTTGTACTTTTTGTCTTCACTGACCCTTGCAGCCTCATGATTAGGCTTTTTGGACTCCAGAGATAGGTTCTTAGGGGCACCAGAACTGTCCTCAGTGTCCATTGGAGTAACAGCTTCAGGACTGTCATTCTAAGATCCACAGTTACTTCACATCTTCAGGTTCTCTGTGGTGGCTAGGCACCCTCTACTTTCTATTTCTGCATTATCTTTTTTTCTGAATATTTTCAAATGAGTAACTCCTTTTATATAAAAAATTCTCCAAGTTTTGGAAAAAATATAGAGAAAAAAGTTCTGATTTTATAATTTTCTGCCAGATAAGCTAAAATTGGAAAGAGATTACTATAATCATAATACAGTTGAATATGTAGGAAAATGTTGAAAACAGGTAGAAAGTACAATGACAACACATTGTGGGGGGTTCATTGAGCCACCTATGTCAGGACCACCTGGGGGTCTAGATTAAAAATGTGTCTTTTGGATTATCCCCCAGAACTGAGTCAGATTTAAGTTACATTTTTAATCTGCTCCCTGGCATTTCTGAAACATTCTATAATTTGAGAACTGGTAGAACTTGCAGTTATAGACACCATTGGCCCACACCACACCTTTTTTGCCCTGTACCCTTTCAAAAGCATAAAACTGTTTCTGCATGGACTCTATTCCAAGTCACATTTGCAGTGTGAAGAAGGGTGATGGAAGAGAGCATTTCCTCCTTCTGACCACAAAGGAGAATTTCCTTTTGAGGCTTCCAGGCCTATGATTCCAGACGATGGGCCTTAGTAGAGAAGGGCAAAGAACAGCCAGTCTATTCATGTGGAAAGAAAAGTGTAATAATTCCATATGGTTTCCTCTTCTCATGACATTACTTCATTGTCAGAGTCGCTGTAGACATAGAAATGATTACAAATTTGTATTGCCTTAAGTGTTAATCTGTTTTATAATCTCAGAAAGCCATTTTATTTATTTTAATGCAAAAAGAGATTAATGCATATTAGAACTTGTTAAAAGTATGACTTATAAATTCTATGTTTTATTTAGTAAACCTATTCATACGTAAAAGGTAAAGATAATAATTTTCAAAATAAATGATGATTCTGATACGAATGTCTTTAGAGCAGAAGTGTGTCTGCTTTTGGCTTCCCTGGGCCATATTGGAAGAAGAATTGTCTTGGGCCACATGTAAAATACACTAACATTAACAATAGCTAACGAGCGAAAAAAAAAAAAGTCCATACAAAAATCTTATAATTATTTATTTATTTATTTATTTTTTGAGACAGCGTTTTGCTCCTGTTGCCCAGGCTGGAGTGCAATGGCGCAATCTTGGCTAACCGCAACTTCCACCTCCCGGGTTCAAGCAATTCTCCTGCCTCAGCCTCCCGAGTAGCTGGGATTACAGGCATGCACCACCACGCCCAGCTAATTTTGTATTTTTTAGTAGAGATGGGGTTTTTCCATTTTGGTCAGGCTGGTCTCGAACTCCTGAGATCAGGTGATCTGCCTGCCTCAGCCTCCCAAAGTGCTGGGATTACAGGCGTGAACCATGGCGCCTGGCCAAATCTTATAACATTTTAAGAAAGTTTATGAATTTGTGTTGGGCTGCATTCAGAGCTGTCCTGGGCCACAGGTCGGACAAACTTGCTTTACAGCTATATCTTGATTAAAAGAAAAAGGAAAAAAAGAAAAAAGCAAAAAATCAAATTACATCTTTCCCAATGATACAAGGTAGGAAGAGATGAATGTGAAGTATAACACTTAAGAAATACTTCTTAGGGACTTAGCCTAGACCTTAGAGAGTGAGCAATATTTGAATTCATAGAAAATAGGGCACAGATCACTGACATAGAAACACAGGTCTGGCGTACTAGAGAGTCATCGGGAAACTGAACTGCAAGGGTAAGTGTGAGTGTGATTGTATTGGGAAACAAAGATCAGAATTAAGAAAAAACTTCAGGAAAACAACACATCAGGGATTTTATCTCCAATTTTAATCTCAATGCCTCTTATTTACAAAATATTTTATTTACAAATTTTATGTACATTTCATAAATCTTAGAGATACAAAGTAAATGAAGAAGACTATTTAGACAAATGTTTTCCTGACTTGCTAAGAGTTTGCCATTTATCTTGAAATACATAATCAATTTTTTTAAATTTAAAAATTAGTTCACCATTTAAAACATGAACAATCTAGTGGTGTACAAAATGGAAGGAGAAGAAATAAGGCTATAGGCTTGAAAAATCATATACTGTGCAAATTTTCAGACTAAATTGATGGGAAAAATATCCAAGTTTGAAGAAACTATTCATTGTGGCCCCTCTGACTGTCAAACATGTTCCTTGGATAATAAATCATATAACGACCCTTTATATAATGTGCTTTTATTTAAAATTATCCTTTGTTTAGATTTAAAAAAAAAACGGTGGGTAGATTTGATGAAATTTGATGAAATATGGTATATTTGTTCACAAGTATGGGTATATCTGTAAGAGAGAATCCTATAGAAACTGCTGGGTTGAAAGACACATGCATTTAAAACATTGACAGATTCTGCTAAACTATCTTAAAAACAAAGCCAACTGAAGAGTATCCATTTCCCCACACTCTCATCAACACTGGACATTACCAGTCCTTAAAATTTTTCTCATCTGACAGGCTCTCACCACTTCTTCAATTCGGTGTCAATCCAGATGATTTGATGGGATCACTCAAATTATCATATGTTCCTCTCTATGTGTAATTGGCTCAAATCTGCATCACACTTCCCTAGAACATGGGCCTTGGGACCTACACATCTTTCTCCTCCTAAGGGAAAATAAGGGGTCATTTTCCCAGGGGATGCAGGTGAGCATCATGGACTATCAGGACAGGAGGGGACCTCAGACACTGCCAAATGGAGGGGGTTCTGAAAGGCATTCAGGAAGGTCCACAGTGTTGCATTCATGTGGCAGTGGCATCTTTTACATTTCCATTTGGAAATATAACAATTAAAATAATCCTTTAGGATCCCCCACTACCCATTAAAATGCAAACACTTTGGAAGCCTCTGAATGCATGCTCACCGGTACATGAAGCATTCATTCCTTGAACACAAGATATGCGTTCATATGACAGCTGCTTGGGTGGCTTCTCATGTGGGCTTTGACTACTCTACAGCAATATTTTTAAAAGTCATGTGGTGCTTAATATATACCCATAATGAAATGCTGACTAAAAATAGAAAATAGGAAACGTTTGCTTGAAAAAAGTAAAAATAAAATAAAGTTAAATGAAGACCATAAAATGATAATTCTACAATTTTGAACCAAGACAATTTTCTTTCACTAGACCTACAAATTGCATTCAGCCCATCAGATTGTTTACATGGCTCATCATGATGTCTCTTGTATCTCTGAAACCAAAGTCAAAAAGAGAAAATTTAATGACCATTAGATCTGATTTGGACTCTTGTTATTAGAAATGAAGACCAGCCATTACCCACATCATGCTCTTTGCACTTGCATACAGCAGTCTGAACCCTTCTGTTTTATCTCATCATTTAGACATAAAAAATGAAAGTAATAAAAATAAACCAATTTTTTTAAAAAATGCAAAAGGCATAAATTCCAAACATTCTAGGCTACATGTGCACAACGTGCAGGTTTCATACATAGGTATACATGTGCCATGTTGGTTTGCTGCACCCATCAGCTCATCATTTACATTAGGTGTTTCTCCTAATGCTATCCCTCCCCAAGCCCCCCACTCCCCAACAGGCCCTGGTGTGTGATGTTCTTTGCCCTGTGTCCAAGGGATCTCATTGTTCAATTCTCACCTATGAGTGAGAACGTGCGGTGTTTAGTTTTCTGTCCTTGTGATAGTTTGCTGAGAATGATGGTTTCCAGCTTCATCCATGTCCCTGCAAAGGACATGAACTCATCTTTTTTATGGCTGCATAGTATTCCATGGTGTATATGTGCCACATTTTCTTAATCCAGTCTATCATCGATGACCATTTGGGTTGGTTCCAAGTGTTTCTGTTGTAAATAGTGCTGCAATAAACATACGTGTGCATGTGTCTTTATAGTAGCATGATTTATAATCCTTTGGGTATATACCCAGTACTGGGATTGCTGGATCAAATGGTAATTCTAGTTCTAGATCCTTGAGGAATCGCCACACTGTCTTCCACAATGGTTGAACTAATTTACACTCCCACCAACAGTGTAAAAGCATTCCTATTTCTCCACATCCTCTCCAGCATCTGTTGTTTCCTGACTTTTTAATGATTGCCATTCTAACTGACGTGAGATGGTATCTCATGATGGTTTTAATTTGCATTTCTCTGATGACCAGTGATGATGAGCATTTTTTCATGTGTCTCTTGGCTGTGTAGATGTCTTTTTTTGAGAAGTGTCTGTTCATATCCTTCCCCCAGTTTTTGTTGGGGTTGTTTGTTTTTTTCTTGTAAATCTGTTTGAGTTCTTTGTAGATTCTGGATTCTAGCCCTTTGTCAGATGGGTAGATTGCAAAAATTTTCTCCCATTCTGTAGGCTTCCTGTTCATGCTGATGGTAGTTTCTTTTGCCATGCAGAAGCCCTTTAGTTTAATTAGATCCCATTTGTCAATTTTTACTTTTGTTGCCATTGCTTTTCTTGTTTCAGTCATGAAGTCCTTGTCCATGCCTATGTCCTGAATGGTATTGCCTAGGTTTTCCTCTTGGGTTTTTATGGTTTTAGGTCTAACATTTAAATCTTTAATCCATCTGGAATTAATTTTTGTATAGGGTGTAAGGAAGGGAATCCAGTTTCAGCTTTCTACACATGGCTAGCCAGTTTTCCCAACACCATTTATTGAATAGGAAATCCTTTCCCATTTCTTGTTTTTGTCAGGTTTGTCAAAGATCAGATGGCTGTAGATGTGTGGCATTATTTCTGAGGCCTCTGTTCTGTTCCATTGGTCTATATCTCTGTTTTGGTACCGGTACCATGCTGTTTTGGTTGTAGTATAGTTTGAAGTCAGGTAGCGTGATGCCTCCAGCTTTGTTCTTTTTGCTTAGGATTGTCTTGGCTATGAGAACTCTTTTTTTGGTTCCATACGAACTTTAAAGAGGTTTTGTCCAATTCTGTGAAGAAAGTCATTGGAAGCTTGATGGGGATGGCATTGAATCTATGAATTACTTTGGGCAGTGTGACCATTTTCATGATATTGATTCTTCCTATCTATGAGCATGGAATATCCTTCTATTTGTGTCCTCTTTTATTTAGTTGAGCAGTGGTTTGTAGTTCTCCTTGAAGAGGTCCTTCACATCCCTTGTAAGTTGGATTCCTAGGTATTTTATTATCATAGTAGCAATTGTGAATGGGATTCACTTATGATTTGGCTCTCTGTTTGTCTGTTAATGGTGTATAGGATTGTTTGTGATTTTTGCACATTGATTTTGTAATCTGAGACTTTGCTGAAGTTGCTTATCAGCTTAAGGAGATTTTGGGCTGAGACGATGTACATATACAATCATGTTATCTGCAAACAGGGACAATTTGAGTTCCTCATTTTTTCCTAATTGAATACCCTTTATTTCTTTAGCTTGCCTGATTGCCCTGGCCAGAACTTCCAACACTATGTTGCATAGGAGTGGTGAGAGAGGGCATCCTTGTTCTGTGCCAGTTTTCAGAGGGAATGCTTCCAGTTTTTGCCCATTCAGTATGATATTGGCTGTGGGTTTGTCATAAATAGCTCTTATTAGTTTGAGATACGTTCCATCAGTACCTAATTTATTGAGAGTTTTTAGCATGAAGTGCTGTTGAATTTTGTCAAAGGCCTTTTCTGCATCTATTGAGATAATCATGTGGTTTTTGTCATTGCTTCTGTTTATGTGATGGATTACGTTTATTGACTTGCATATGTTGAACCAGCCTTGCATCCAAGGGATGAAGGCGACTTGATCGTGGTGGATAAGCTTTTTCAATTTTGTTGATCTTTTCAAAAAACCAGCTCCCGGGTTCATTGATTTTTTGGAAGGGTTTTTTCTGTCTTTATCTCCTTCAGTTCTCTCTGGTCTTAGTTATTTCTTGCCTTCTGCTAGCTTTTTAATGTGTTTTCTCTTGCTTCTCTAGTTGTTTTTTTTGTTTGTTTTTTTTTTTTTTTTTTTTTTTTTAAGGCGGAGTCTCGATCTGTAGCCCGGGCTGGAGTGCAGTGGCCGGATCTCAGCTCACTGCAAGCTCCGCCTCCCAGGTTTACGCCATTCTCCTGCCTCAGCCTCCCGAGTAGCTGGGACTACAGGCGCCCGCCACCTCGCCCGGCTAGTTTTTTGTATTTTTTAGTAGAGACGGGGTTTCACGGTGTTCGCCAGGATGGTCTCGATCTCCTGACCTCGTGATCCACCCGTCTCGGCCTCCCAAAGTGCTGGGATTACAGGCTTGAGCCACCGCGCCCGGCCTAGTTCTTTTAATTGTCATGTTAGGGTGTCGATTTTAGATCTTTTCTGCTTTCTCTTGTGGGCATTTAGTGCTATAAATTTCCCTCTACACACTTTTGTTTTTTGTTTTTTGTTTTTTGTTTTTTTTTTTGAGACGGAGTCTCTCGCTCTGTAGCCCAGGCTGGAGTGCAGTGGCCGGATCTCAGCTCACTGCAAGCTCCACCTCCCGGGTTCACGCCATTCTCCGGCCTCAGCCTCCCGAGTAGCTGGGACTACAGGCGCCGGCCACCTCGCCGGCTATTTTTTTTTGTATTTCTTAGTAGAGACGGGGTTTCACCGTGTTAGCCAGGATGGTCTCGATCTCCTGACCTCGTGATCCGCCCATCTCGGCCTCCCAAAGTGCTGGGATTACAGGCTTGAGCCACCGCGCCCGGCCTACACACTGTTTTAAATGTGTCCCAGAGATTCTGGTATGTTGTGTCTTTGTTCTCATTGGTTTCAAAGAACATCTTTATTTCTGCCTTCGTTTCGTTATTTACCCAGTGGTCATTTAGGAGCAAGTTGTTTAATTTCCATGTAGTTGTGCGGTTTTGAGTGAGTTTCTTAATCCTGAGTTCTAATTTGATAGCACTGTGGTCTGAGAGACAGTTTGTTGTGATTTCTGTTCTTTTACATTTGCTGAGGAGTGTTTTACTTTCAATTATGTGGTCAATTTTAGAGTAAGTGCGATGTGGTACTGAGAAGAACGTATATTCTGTTGATTTGGGTTAGAGAGTTCTGTAGATGTCTATTAGGTGTGCTTGTTGCAGAGCTGAGTTCAGGTCCTTGATATCTTTATTAACATTCTGTCTCATTGATCTGTCTAATATTGACAGTGGGGTGTTAAAGTCTCCCATTATTATTGTGTGGAAGTCTAAGTCTCTTTGTAGGTCTCTAAGGACTTGCTTTATGAATCTGAGTGCTCCTGTATTGGGTGCATATATATTTAGGATAGTTAGCTCTTCTTGTTGAATTGATCCCTTTACCATTATGTAATGGCCTTCTTTGTCTCTTTTGATCTTTGTTGGTTTAAAGTCTGTTTTGTCAGAGACTAGGATTGCAACTCCTGCTTTTTTTTTTTTGCTTTCCATTTGCTTGGTACATCTTCCTCCATCTATTTATTTTGAGCCTATGTGCATCTTTGCATGTGAGATGGGTCTCCTCAATATAGGACACTGATGGGCCTTGACTCTTTATCCAATTTGCCAGTCTGTGTCTTTTAATTGGGGCATTTAGCCCATTTACATTTAAGGTTAATATTGTTATGTGTGAATTTGATCTTGTCATTATGAGGTTCGCTGGTTATTTTGCTCATTAGTTGATGCAGTTTCTTCCTAGTATCGATGGTCTTTACAATTTGGCATGTTTTTGCAGTGGCTGGTACCGGTTGTTCCTGTCCATGTTTAGTGCTTCCTTCAGGAGCTCTTGTAAGGCAGGCTTGGTGGTGACAAAATCTCTCAGTATTAGCTTGGCTGTAAAGGATTTTATTTCTCCTTCACTTGTGAAGTTTAGTTTGGCTGGATATGAAATTCTGGGTTTAGGCCGGGCGCGGTGGCTCAAGCCTGTAATCCCAGCACTTTGGGAGGCCGAGGTGGGCGGATCATGAGGTTAGCAGATTGAGACCATCCTGGCTCACATGGTGAAACCCGGTCTCTACTAAAAAATACAAAAAGCTAGCCAGGCGAGGTGGCAGGCGCCTGTAGTCCCAGCTACTCAGGAGGCTGAGGCAGGAGAATGGTGTAAACCCGGGAGGCGGAGCTTGCAGTGAGCTGAGATCTGGCCACTGCACTCCAGCCTGGGCGACAGAGCGAGACTCTGTCTCAAAAATAAATAAATAAATAAATAAATAAGAAAAAAATTAAAAAAAAAAAAGAAAAAAAAAAGAAATTCTGGGTTGAAAATTATTTTCTTTAACAATGTTGAATATTGGCCCCAACTCTCTTTTTTTTTTTTTTTTTTTTTTTTTTTTTTTTTTTTTGAGACGGAGTCTCGCTCTGTCGCCCAGGCTGGAGTGCTGTGGCCGGATCTCAGCTCACTGCAAGCTCTGCCTCCCGGGTTCCTGCCATTCTTCTGCCTCAGCCTCCCGAGTAGCTGGGACTACAGGCGCCCGCCACCTCGCCCGGCTAGTTTTTTGTATTTTTTAGTAGAGACGGGGTTTCACCGTGTTCGCCAGGATGGCCTCAATCTCCTGACCTCATGATCCGCCCGTCTCGGCCTCCCAAAGTGCTGGGATTACAGGCTTGAGCCACCGCGCCCGGCCCCCAACTCTCTTCTAGCTTGTACGGTTTCTGCTGAGAGATCCGCTGTTAGTCTAATGGGCTTCCCTTTGTGGGTAACTCAACCTTTGTCTCTGGCTGCCATTAACACTTTTTCCTTCATTTCAACCTTGGTGAATCTGACAATTATGTGTCTTGGAGTTGCTCTTCTTGAGGAGTATCTTTGTGGTGTTCTCTGTATTTCCTGAGTTTGAATGTTGGCCTGCCTTACTAGGTTAGGGAAGTTCTGGATAATATCCTGAAGAGTGTTTTCCAACTTGGTTCCATTCTCCCCATCACTTTCAGGTACACCAATCAAATGTAGATTTGGTCTTTTCACATAGTTCCATATTTCTTGGAGGCTTTGTTCATTTTTTTTTACTCTTTTTTCTCTAACCTTGTCTTCTTACTTTATTTCAGTAATTTTATCTTCAGTCACTGATACCTTTTCTCCCACTTGATCTAATCAGCTATTGAAGCTTGTGCATGCGTCACGAAGTTCTTGTCCCATGGTTTTCAGCTCCATCAGGTCATTTAAGGTCTTCTCTACACTGTTTATTCTAGTTAGCTAGTCATCTCATCTTTTTTCAAGGTTTTTAGCTTCTTTGCAATGAGTTTGAACATCCTCCTTTAGCTCAGAGAAGTTTGTTATTACTTACCTTCTGAAACCTACTTCTGTCAGCTCGTCAAAGTCAATCTCCATCCATCTTTGTTCTGCTGCTGGTGAGGAGTTGCAATCCTTTGGAGGAGAAGAGGCACTCTGATTCTTAGAATTTTCAGCTTTTCTGCTCTGGCTTCTCCCCATTTCTGTGGTTTTATCTACCTTTGGTCTTTGATGTTGGTGACCTACAGATGGGGTTTTGGTGTAGATGACCTTTTTGTTGCTGTTGATGCTATTCTTTTCTGTTAGTTAGTTTTCCTTCTAACAGTCAGGTCCCTTAGCTGCAGATCTGTTGAAGTTTGCTGGAGTTCCACTCCAGACCCTGTTTGCCTGGGTATCACCAGCAAAGGCTGCAGAATACCAAATATTGCTGCCTGATCAGAACAGCAAATATTGCTGCCTGATCCTTCCTCTGAAAGCTTCATCCCAGAGGGGCACCCGCCTATATGAGGTGTCTGTCGGCCCCTACTGGGAGGTGTCTCCCAGTTAGGCTACATGGGGGTCAGGGCTCCACTTGAGGAGGCAGTCTGTCCATTCTCAGAGCTCAAAAGTCATGCTGGGAGAACCACTGCTCTCTTCAGAGCTGTCAGACAGGGACATTTAAGTCTGCTGAAGTTGTCTGCTGCCTTTTGTTCAGCTATGCCCTGCCCACAGAGGTGGAATCCAGAGGCAGTAGGCCTTGTTGAGCTGCGGTGGGCTCTGCCCAGTTTGAGCTTTGTTTACCTACTCAAACCTCAGTAATAGCAGACGCCCCTCTCCCAGCCAGGCTGCCACCTCACAGATTGATCTCAGACTGCTGCTTCATGGTGTGGGACCCGCTGAGCCAGGCACAGGAGAGAATCACCTTGCCTGCCAGCTGCTAAGACCTTGGGAAATGCTCAGTATTTGCATGGGGGTGCCCTGTTTTCCCAGTTAGTCTGTCACAGCTTCCCTTGGCTAGGAAAGGGAAATCCCCTGACCCTGAACCCTTGCACATCCCAGGTGAGGCAATGCCCTGCCCTGCTTCAGCTTGCCCTCCATGGGCTGCACCCGCTTTCCAGCCAGTCCCAATGAGATGAACCAGGTACCTCAGTTGGAAATGCAGAAATCACCTGTCTTCTGCGTTGATCACACTGGGAGCTGCAGACCAGAGCTCTTCCTATTTGGCCATCTTCACCTTACATCCTTTGTTTAGATTTTAATGTAGATATAGCAGCTTTACTTTTTTGTCTTTATTCATTTTTAATTTTTAATGTCACTTTACCTTTCTAGTATGTTAAACTAGATCAATGGACGAAATGCTAACAATACCTTGATTTCCTTGGAAATTTTATTGGTTAGTCTAAGGATAAATATCTAGAAAATTTACCTGAGCATAGTATAGTAAAGGGTTTAGTATATATGTCTATATATCTTAAATTTGCCAAGAGTTTAATACTAAGGTTTTATCCCTTTATATTTTAAATAGCTCATTGTGCCACGAAAGGGAATTGGAGGAAGAGGAGAAAAAAGGAGAAGAAGAACTTACACTACCTGATTTCAAGACTTACTATAAGGCTGCAGTAAACAAGGCAGTGTGGTATTGGCATAACGCTAAACGTATAGATCACTGAAACAAAATAGAAAGTTCAAAAACATACACACACATATATGGTCAATTATTTCCAAGGCAATTCAATTGGACAAGATAGTTTTGTTTTGTTTTTGTTTTTTTTCTTCAACAAATGATGCCAGACAACTGACAACAAGTTATTTTTTTAAAAAGAGAGACAGAGAGAGGAAAGAGAACCTCCACTTTTACCTTGTAGTATGCACAAAAAATAACTCTAAAATGGATACTAAATTTATAAATATAAAAGCTAAAACTACAAACCTTGTGAAAAAATGTACACTGAGACATGCAACACATGGATGATTCTCAAAAACATTATGCTGAGCAAAATAAGCCAGACATCAGAGAGTATGTAAGGTTCATTTATAGAAAATTCTAGAAAAAACAATTCTGATCTATAGTGACTGAAAGGAGGAGCCAGGTTTGGGATGGGGAATGCCTTAGAAGGGGAATCAAAGAAACATTTGGGGTTATGAACATGTTATCGAGCTTAATTATAGTGGTGGTTTCATGGGTTTATAAATTTTTCTTTTTTCTTTTTTTTTTTTTTTGAGACGGAGTCTTGCTCTGCCGCCCAGGCTGGGGTGCAGTGGCCTGATCTGAGCTCACTGCAAGCTCCGCCTCCCAGGTTTACGCCATTCTCCTGCCTCAGCCTCCCGAGTAGCTGGGACTACAGGCGCCCGCCACCTCACCCGGCTACTTTTTTTTGTATTTTTTAGTAGAGACGGGGTTTCACCGTGTTAGCCAGGATGGTCTCGATCTCCTGACCTCGTGATCCGCCCGTCTCGGCCTCCCAAAGTGCTGGGATTACAGGCTTGAGCCACCGCGCCCGGCCCGGGTTTATAAATTTTTCAAAACTTATCGACGTGTGCACTTTAAATGAATACATTTTACTGTATGTAAATTTCAATAAAGTTGATTTAGCAACAATATAGAAAACCAGATTTAGAGTATAAGTGCAAAACACAGATAAATATAAGACCTTAAAAAGAATCAAGAAAAAAATAAAGTATTGATTAGACCCAAAGCTGACTTTTCAACAGCAACAAAAAAAGGAGGACAATAAACTATCTCTCGAATGCTACGAGGAAATGACTGCTAATCAATCCTTGTATGGCTGACTTAAGATTACCATACAAGAAGAATGATGAAATGTAGCCATTTTCAAATGAACAAAATCTAAGAGCTTTTACCACTAACAAATTATTACTGAAGCACTTCTGAAGAAGGAAACCACAGGAAGAAGGAAAGTGAACACAGAGAAACACAGTGAGATTCAAGAAGTATTTGTGTTCAAATATAGTCTTAAAATGTGCTTATGTCCAAAAAGATTTCATAAAATGATATTATTCATAATATTGAATTTGGGAAGTTTTACTAAAATTATGTAATCATAAAGCAGGACAAAAATAACTAGTATGATAGGGTTTGGAATTAAGATATTTTAAGATCCTTGCATTGTTTCGGGTATAGGCTATTATGGTGATTAACTTTGGCTTTGTTAGTTACACAGCAATGTTTTAAAACAATAAAGGGTAATTACTAAAAGGGCAAAAATAGAATTTCTAACTTCCTTTGGAAAAAAAAACTTATAAACTTTTAATATATCCCAAAGAAAATAAAAAATAAACAGCAAATGCAAGACAGGGAGCAAAAAGGAAGATGCTAAAAACATGACCAAATATCAGTAATCACAACCAATGAAAATAGACTGAACACACCAGTTAAAGACTCAATTTGAGAACAGATAAAATATTTTAAAAAATTTAGCTATATGGGAATTTTCTGAAACAAAGAGTTAAATAACATGAAAGTTTAAAATGGAAAAGGATATAACAAAGCGCAGCTGCTATATCTATGTTAATATCTGAAAAAAATAACTTTAAGTAAAAAAAAATTATTTGAAGGGTTATTTGATCTATTATCCAAAGGATATGTTTGACAATGAGAAAGGCCACTCAATAATTTATCAGGGGCACAGCATAAACCAGGACTGTCCTTGGAAAATAATTATTATTGGGCCTAAATAGCATCATTATATGACATGAGAAGGTACAATTCACAAGAACATTTTAAAAATTTTAAATGAGTATAAACCTATCTTCTTAACTTAAAAATTGACAAAATTATAAACGATATTAATAGTAGACCCATCAATGTAGTATGGGAAATTTTAACTCAGTTCTCATAGAAACTGATAAATCATTCAGACAAACAATCCAGGATTTTAACAAACAAGAGATACCGGTCAAAGGACACAAAATTTCAGTTAGGTGGGAGGAATAAGTTCAAAAGTTCTATTATACATCATGGTGACTATAGTTTTTAAAAAAAGAATTGAAAACTTCATCTAAATGGATATTGTGGTTGATGAGAGATGGCTGTAGTTCTTTGATATTCTTCCCATTGAGAGGTGAGTCTTCTTCCTTCCCCTTGACTGCTTAGATCAATAAAGTACAGTGGAATTGATGTCATACTCCTTCAGGGACAAATCTGTAGGACTGTCAGCTTTCATTTTGATTTTTGGTTGACCTGAGATGCCTTGTAAGAAGTCCAACTACCCTGAGACCGCTATGCTATGAAAAAATCCAAGTTAGCCACCTAGAGGGGCTGTGTGGAGAGAAGAGAGGGATGTCCAGCCAGTCCTTAGCTGTGCCAACCCCCAACCACCTGAGTGATCCCAGCTGGGCCCCAGATATCAAAGACCTGTATTTGCTGTGCTTTGAATAAATTTCTAATGCCAGAGTCATAAGATATACTACTAACAAATTGTTGTTACATCACTGATTTGTTATTGTAGTAAAATGTACATAACATTAAATTGTACCATTTTAGCCATTTTTAAGTGTACATTTCAGTGGCATTAAGTAAACTCACATTGTTTTATAACAATCACCACCATCTATCTCTAAAACCTTTTCTTCTTCCCAAACTGAAGGACCACTAGATTTTACAATAGTTTGTTACACAGAGAAGAAAACCAGGATATCTTACCCCCCAAATGTTTCCTTGACATAAAAATTATTTTTGAGCTGAAGGCAATTAAATAGCAACAAAGAGAGGAAAATCTCTCTCTATCCCCCGCTGTTCTGCCCAAAGACAGGATGTAAATTCTCCTTTACTGGAGATAACTTAGCAACTTGTTGAGGAATTGATTTTCTGGCGAGAAGACACCAGAGAATCTGCAAACAAACCTCATTCCATTAGTTTCTCCCTATATATTCCCTTCCCACAGTTTCCCACCTGTGGAAGGCTAAAACCACTTGCCTTTGTCCTGTCATTTCTCCACAAATTTGTTGTTCTTTGTTGAAGATGCTGTTAATAATTTAAGTTAGAGTTCTAAATAACTGCTTTGAATTACTTTTCAGGCAGGTTTCTCCCACATGATATGCTCTGCAAGCATGAATAAACTCGTTTTTCTCCTTTTAATCTGCTTTTTGCTAGAGATGTCCTAGCTAAGAATTATAACGAGTTCAAGAGAAAAATTATTTTTCTTATTCAACAACAGCAATAGATGACTCAAACAGACACATATAGAATCTTGTACCTAGTAATTAGAGAATTCAAGAGGAAATACACAAATTAAACATACAAAGGTTGCAAATGAAGAACTGAAACTGTTATTTGCAAATAATTAATTTCCAGAGAAAACCCAAAAGAAACTAATGACAAATTGTTAAACGTAATAACACATTCAGCAAGTTTAAATGCATGAAAATCAATTGCATTCCTCTACATCAACAATAGTTATACAATATAATTTTTAAAGTAACATTTAAAAACAAAAATAAGGTATAAAAAATGTATCGATAGTTGTGCAGACTTTAAGAGAAATTTATAAGCCTTTATTGATACTTTAAAAGAGACCTACTAATATATCATGTATGTGGATACAAATACTCGGAACATAAAGATATCAATTTTCCTTCAAATTCATCACAATTCCAGATTCCACCAAGTTTTTGTTTTGCTTTGTGGACTTTAACAAGGAAGGAGTCATTGGAATCCTTCCAAAGAAATGAGAGAACAAAGGGCAAAAATAACCAGGTCACTCTTGAAGAAAAACTACAAAATGGGACCTCGTCCTGATATTAAGACTTAATAATAAAAATATGATAATTACAATAGTGCGGTATTAGCAAAAGAATAAGAAAAAAGAGAACAGTGGAAGGAACAAAGAATCCAGAAACAGATCCAGGCCCATATGGAAACTTGAGATTTAACATCAGTGGCACTGCAGATCAGTAGGGAAAGAGAAACTCTTTAATAAATACTGCTGAGATGATGGGTTCTATACAGAGGGAAAAATAAAATTGGATTTGTACCTCACATGATGTACAAAATCTGCCTAAAGTAAAGACCAAAATATACAAAGTAAAATCTTCAAACTTTTGGAATAAAGAATAGATGGATATTTTTGTGCTTTCAGAGTTCGGAAAGATTTTGATATCAATAAATAGAAAATGAAACCTTTAAGGAAAAGATTATGAATCAATTAGACCACATTAACATTTAAAATGTCTGTGGATCTAAAGACACTGTTTTAGAAAGTGAGAAAAGACAAACTAACTAGAGAAGACATTTGCAATGCATATTGGCAACAAATATTTAGTATACAGTATGTGTATATACATATAAAATGTCTACAAATCCCTACCAAAAAATCAAGTAGCAATTAACATGAACACACATGAAAATGCTCAATCTCGCTAGTAACAGAATAATTGTAAACAAAAATAGGCCAGGCGCGGTGGCTCACGCCTGTAATCCCAGCACTTTGGGAGGCCTAGGTGGGCGGATCACAAGGACAGGAGATCGAGACCATTCTGGCTAACTCGGTGAAACTCCGTCTCTACTAAAAATACAAAAACATTAGCCAGGCGTGGTGGCGGGCGCCTGTAGTCCCAGCTACTCGGGAGGCTGAGGCAGGAGAATGGCGTGAACCCGGGAGGCGGGGCTTGCAGCGAGCCAAGATCGTGCCACTGCACTCCAGTCTGGGCAACAGAGTGAGACTCCATCTCAAAAATAAATAAATAAATAAAATAAAATAAAAATAGATGCCATTTTATACCCATAGAGTTGGCAGAAATGCAATCTGATGATACCAAGAGTTGGAAAGAATTTGGAGCAGCAAGAACTTTAATATATTTGTGAGAGTGTAGATAAATTGATATTACTACTCTGAAGAGCATGCATTACATACTGCGTGCACAAAGATACCATATGTGTACACAACGACATCATCAGGTGTATTAACGAAAGCCTAATGAAATCTAAACATCTATCAACATAATGAAGAAATAAATTGTAGTGTAATCATACAGCAGAAAAAAATGAGCTAATACTAAATGCAATGTGGTATTCTAGATTGAACTCTGGAACAGAAAAAGGACACCAGTGGAAAAACTGGTGATATCCAAATAAAGTTTGTGGTTTAGGTAATTACAACATACCAATGTGAATTTCTTAGTATGGACAAATGTACCATTGTTGTGTGGGATGTTAACATTGGAGGAAGTTGGAGGAATGGTGTATGGGAGCTCTCTGTATTCTGCAACTTTTCTGAAAGTCTGAAATTATTTTTTAAAAAGTTTATTTTTTAAGAAATGAATAGAGCTTCTTAGATCATTATGGGTAAATCTCATAAACATAATGTTGAGGAAATAAATTAATTGCAGAAGACACATATAGTATGTAACCAACTATATAAATTTAGAAGTATTGATACATTATGTTTTATTTAATGATACATATGTATATAGTACAATTTTATACATATACTTAAATGATAAACACCAAATTAACTATGCCACAAAGGTAAAGGGACTTGGTTATGATCAAAGGGTGTTACCAATAGATTTTAAATTTTTGCATTGTTTAATTTCTTAGGTTGGGTGATGGATATGTTAATTAATTTGACTGTGGTAATCATTTTACAGTGTGTATATATATCCAATCATCATGTTGTACACATTGCATATATACAATTTCTATTTGCCAACTGTACCTCAATAAAGCTGGAAAGAAAAACCTGGTAAGTCTGTCTAGGTTATTTGTCAGTGGTGACAAACAAAGCAAAGCAGAACAAAACAAAACCAGAAAAAAGTAATTTTGACTTCTTACAGGTTCTGTGTTTATAATCTAACAAAAGCAAGTCATCTTAAAAATAATACTGATTATTTTTTTTACAATGTAAGATGATTTTACTGTATGTAAATAGGTAAACAAGTGGCAATGTCTTATAAGGAGAAAGGAGAGACGTTCGTTCAGGAGAATGTGCTAAGGTTAGGGACAGTTCTCTACCATACACAAGGCCTTGTAGAAACTCCATCAGAGACAGAATATCAGCATTAATGTGCTTTCATTCTTGATTATAGAACAAAGCTCTTTTAAGGTTTATTCTGAACTAACAAGGCATAAATTTTTATATCCAGCAGTTTCCTATGCGGGAGAAACAACAATAACAACAAACAGGTTAGTTCTACAAAATGCAGTTATTCCTTACGTAATTTTTGGAGGGCTTTGATTTATTTTCAATTTGTTCTTCCATTTGTTGCCACCAGTACTGAGGCTCCACCTAGGGTCCTTTTCTATAATTACATTCATATTCGTTAAAGCTAATCTCCTCCTTTACGATAGCAATATGTAAAACAGTTATGCAAGTAAAACAGACTGCTTGAGTCTTTGTGTTTTTTTCCCTGAATCTAATATATAAAAATTAGATTTTCTCATTCCCAGGAACTGACCCACTGCTAAGGCAGTGAACCACCACGGGTTCTTGCCAGGCAAGGAAGTGGTTAACATCTTATCTCTAGCCTTGGAACATTGCCCTTCAGGAATGCAGCCTGGTTACCTTTGAAACAGGTGGTCCCCGCTCCGGCTCCGGCAGGGGTGGTAAAGTGGAGAAACAATTACCTTCTTGTGAATCACAAGGAACTGTCAGCCAGGACAGATAGAGGAGGCTTAAATTATATGGAGGCAGAGAAAGATCACAGGGCAGACCTAAAGAATTTGCTTTAGAAGTTACAACATGACATTTAAAATTGTGGTTGTCTTCTTTACCCTTTATATTTCTGTGAGTTGAGTTTTCAGTATTTTACTCCCAGTCCAATGTGCAATTTGTTTCTTGGTTCCATATCTTTCCAGCAGTGAGTAATGCAAAATGATTTGAGCTAGCACTCCAGAGTGTTTTGACTCACACCTGCCATCTGCCTGCTTAGTCACCGTGTAACCATCCCTGCCCTAGATGATGATTTTTATTTGATATAAAAATTGGCAGGCAACAGTTGTTGTGTTAGGAGATTTCAGGATTCCCAGTTTTCTTTATTCTTGTAATGATAGCAGCATGGCACATTAATGTTTGAGATATTCACTTGGCTTTTCCTTGTAACTACCATATGTTCCTAAAGATATTTAGTGTGGGGAGAGTTGTGAAAAAGGAAGGAGAAAGGGATTATTTTTTAATGTTATTTAAAAATTGTAGACATGAAAACCATTTCTACTCAGTACAAAGCAAAGTAGAAATCTCTCAATTTATCCATAATCTCAGCCCTCAATTTCAACAAAACTATCCTGACTTTCTGCATGTTCCCACTGCCAGTCTTACTCTATACAGTTTGGGTGTCAATTCTCTACAAAGGAAAATACAGGTATAAAGAGAGAATTCCCTTTACATACAGTAATTGGAACCAAGCAGACACTGGGGTTAAAGAGACTACTGTAGATATGCATTCAGACAAGTTAGGCAAAGAAACCCACTTTAGAATCAGGATACAAACCAGAAGCGAGGTTATTTAGCTTAACACATATGTAAACCAAAAATAAAATTCTAAGCCCCCTAGACTCAAGGGCATTTCAAAGTTAACCTGAAAAAAGTTGTTGGCCTGAAAAAGTTCAGGCCAAGACGGGATGGGAGCGACATGCCTTATTTTACCCTTCCCCCTTTGGAATTCAGGCACGACTGACCAGCATTAACATTAACACAGAGACCTTAAGACTAACAAAACGGACTCTTCAACATAACTGATAGCAGGCCGTGAAAGAAAATTAAAGTACTTTACCCCAAAATATATTTCTTTGAAATGCCCTTGCAAAGTTGTCTCTTGGGAGAATCTCCTTCCATTACCAGGTCTTTTTCCTGACCCAGGAGAGAATTAAGTAAGAGTCTGGCACCTTTTAAAGTCTGATAAGAAACATTTACAATCTATTCTCTCTGAAGCCTGCCACCTGGATAAGAATAAGAACCTTGTTCTCCGCAACCCCATATCTTAACCCAGACACTCCCTTCTATTCATTCCAGGTCTTTGGGTAATCATTCTTTCAACCAATTGCCAATCAGAAATTATTTGAATTGACTTATGACCTTGAACTATCCACCCCAAGTTTCAAATTGTCCCACCTTTCTGGACAGAACCAATGTACATCGTACATCTTATGTGTATTGATTGATGTCTTAAGTCTCCCTAAAATGCATGAAACCAAGCTGTAGCTGGACCACCTTGGGCACATGTTCTCAGAATCTCTTGGGCTGTGTCACAGGCCATGCTTACTCATATTTGGCTTAGAATAAATCTCTTAAAATTTTCTACAGTTTGACTCTTTTCATTGACACATATTATACATAGTAATGAAAAAAATCATTTTTAATTATATTTCATACATACTAAGAATATAAAATAAGCATGTACAATATAGATAAGAAAAATAAAATAAGCCTGCTTCTACCTACCACTCAGCTTGAGTGAAAACTCTTACCACAATAAAATTCTTACCACAAAAAGATAAAAAGTTAATTTAAAAAGAGTGAAAAACGAGACAAGAATGAAGACTCTAACATATTTGTGAAGTCTCCTTCTGTGTATCCACTTAGCATCACCACTCCTCTCAACTTACTCCACTCCTTGCTTCCTGGGTAATCGTTATCTTGAGTTATGGGTTATCATTCCTTTAATTTTTTTTGTTGTAGTTATAAAAATGTATGTATTCCTGAATAATGTGTTTGTTGGGTTTTGCATGTTTTTGAATTTCATATAAATGAAACTGCAATCTGTATATTCTGTCACTTTCATTTTCATCAGCATTATGTCTGAGAGAGTCATTCACGTGGACACATGAAGCTATAGTATATTCATTTTCACTGCTATATTTTAAATATTTCATTGGATAAATATACCACAGTTTATTTCTCCAGTCTCCTGTCAGTGGTCCTTTGTGTTGCTTCCAATTTTCTACTGTTAAAAACAGTGCTGCAATAAATATTTTAATACCTGTGTCCTTTTGCACATATGTGAGAGTTTCTATAGTCTGGGACGTATACCTACATGTGGAATTGCTGGGTGTTAGGTGTGTGCATCTTCAGCTTTACTAAATACAATCAAATTATTCTCAAAGGGGGTTGGACCATTTATCCCCTTATTAGCAGTATTAGCAGTTCCTGTTGTCCCTAACCTTCACAAGCAAGCTGATTTGTCAACTTTAAAAATTTTGCCAAAGTTTTGGGTACAAAATGACATTTCAGCCTTTTTCTGAGTATGAATGAGGTTGGACATCTTTTCATGTTACTAGTCACTGGTTTTCCCTCTTCTGTGAAATGTGTATCCATAGTCATTGCCCATTTCCTATTGGTTTCTGTGTCTTTACTGGGGTTATAAAAATATACAGAATATTAGCATTTTATTCTAATTAACATGTGTTAGAAATGTATTCTCCTAGTCTATGGCTTGTCTTTTGTATTTTCACATTTTTTATGGTGTCTTTCAATAAACAAGTTTTAATTTTGATAGTTATATTTATCTCTTTTACTTTGCAGATTCTGCCTCTTTTTTGTCTTAAATCTTTTTGTAACATACAGTTGCAAAAATAATCTACTTTCTTCAGCAACTTTTAAAAAGTATAAATAAATTCCTGTCAGAAATTTATTTTTTGGTTATGATGTGGGTCCTTGTGGAAAATGAATTTTCCAGGCATTATTTATTAAATTGTCCATTTCTTCTGCACCTCTCTAAAATTGCAGCCCAGTCTTCCTTCACATATGTAAAGGCCTGTCTCTGAGGTTCCTGTTTTTGTCTCACTGGTATATTTACCTATCCTGTACCAGTAACACACTAGTGAAACTTTAAATAATACTGGAAATATTACTGGCAAATTATCTCCACTTCTATATGTACATTTCTTCTTCAATAGTGTATCGGCTAACTTTTTTCTCCCTAGATATTCTTGACCTTTTGCTTTTTTGAATAAATTTTAGAATTAGTTTATCAGATTCCACAAAAATGATTTAATAAACTTTTTCTGAAGATTTAGTTTCATTCATTATAATTTTTCTATAACATAGACTGAATCTACACAAGTAAGAGGTAAATAATTTTAAAGGAGTGTGGAGAGATTAAGGAATGAGTTAACTTGGTGACCTAAATCCTAAAAAATTTAATTAGTGAGATTTCATTTTGCTTAAAAAACATGAAACATCACAGCCTATAGGAAACCAGCTAAAATCAATGAATCTTAAATATTTTATCCCAGCTTCCCAGCTAGCTCATTTAAAAATCATGCCTATCGTGGGAGAATTTAAGTTCCAATAAAACTAGTGAACAAGTATTTATTCGTAAGCAATTTGTTTCTTTCTTTTTTTCTTTTTTCTTCTTTCTTTTTTTCTTTTTTTTAGAGACAGAGTCTTGCTCTGTCACCCAGGCTAGAGTGCAGTGGCACAATCATAGCTTACTGCAATCTTGAACTCCTGGGCTCAAGGGATCCTTCCACTTCAGCATTTTGAGTAGCCACTGTGCCCAGCCAGTTTTTAAATTTTTTGTAAAGATGGGGTCTCACTATGTTGATCGAGCTGTTCTTAAATTCCTGACCTCAAGCAATCTTCCTGCACTGGCCTCCCAAAGTGCCACCACACCTGGTCCCATAAGCGATTTTTATGTACCTGGCCCTGTTCTAGATACTATGGAAAATATATAAATGGAGTAAAATATAATTTTGGTTTTCCAAAGACTTATAATTTATCATGGAAACAACTGAGAAACGATAAAATTCCAAACTTTGTAGTTCTGATTATGAGCTATTGTGGAATAAGGTATTGTTTTTGTTCTGGACATATTACTTTTGGGACAATAGAATAATATATATAACTGGAAGCATGAAGTGAGAACGTACTTGATATGTCAACTAAGTTTTTAAAAACTGAAATTATAGTGGGGTATCAGCCTGAGAACTTGAAGGCGGCCCTATTTGAAAGGGGCATGTTTGAGTGTAACTCGAGGTCCAGTAGGGACTGCTGCTCAATTAAGGAGGTTTAGTGTATGAATTTGAGTACCGATAATAAGCCAGGTATCATTCTTCAGAAGTCCATGCTCTCGGCCAGGTGCTGTAGCTCACGCCTGTAATCCCAGCACTTTGGGAGACCGAGGCAGGTGGATCAGGAGGTCAGGAGATCGAGACCATCCTGGCGAACATGGTGAAACCCCGTCTCTACTAAAAAAAAAAAAAAAAAAAAAAAAAAGCTGGGCGTGGTGGCGGGCACCTGTAGTCCCAGCTACTCAGGAGGCTGAGGCAGGAGAATGGCATGAACCCGGGAGGCGGAGCTTGCAGTGAGCTGAGATCACGCCACTGCACTCCAGCCTGGGCAACAGAGCAAGATTCCATCTCAAAAAAAAAACAAAAAAAAGAAGAAGTCCATGCTTTCCTAGAACTCAGAATCTGGTAGGTACTGAGATACTCTTGGGAAATAACTATTCTAAGGTAGAAGAATATTGAACACAGGTTCTGGGCTGAAAGAAGCAAGCTCTCAGCTTCATTTCTGCTCTACTTTCCACCCTCCTCTACCCTCTATTCTCCTCACCCCAAGACTAACCTTGACATACCACTCATGTCAGTTAATACTAGAACTGTAGAAATGTGAAGGGAATAGGTAAGTTCTGAGAAGTAAGTTGCACTAGTCTGCTTCTGGAAAGAAATGTAGCAGGAAAAAGCACCAGTAATGATCAGCTGGATAGAAGGAAATGAGTGGCTGCCTTGTGGCAGCTGAGAGGATTATTTCATGAGCATGAGTGACATGCCCCATACAGACTCCCATAATTTGTTGGGGGAAGTTTAGAGAAGAGAAGTAGAGAATTTTGGAATTCTCAAATATGCACTGTATCCGTGAATCTCCCTCTATTGGTAACAATACCATATCCCCAAAGGGTGTTTGTAAATGTATGTAGGCATTATTGTTTACCACAGTGATTGTGGAACCATATAGGCATTCAATGTGTTGGGACTGGGATAATAAGCTAATGCAATGCTCAGAACAATCCCACACAAGGAATTACTTTTCTGCCTAAAATGATAATAAACAGTGTCTTTATTGAGAAAGCGTGCATTGTAACGATACCAAATAACAGGATAAACTATAAGGTTGTACTCCAATTCTCTCTTTGTAATATTTAGATGTGTGATAAATAACAAAACGTCAACTCCATTTATTATTAATTTTTAAATAAAATATCATGGCAGTAAATAATAGTAAAAAAACACAGAATTTGCAAACTCAAGAAAGCACAAACTAGTATTAAATTTAAAATTTAAAAATTAAATAAAATGCAGTACTATTATATATCCTTAAAATTTCTCCTGCCAGGAATAAAGGTCATTGAGGGAGCCTAGTTGTTATTGAATTCACGTTCTGAAAAGAAGGGAATTTTCTCTTTTCCAAATCCCAAGAGAATGGAGATTAATACAGAAATTCAGAGAATAAAGTATTTAAATTTATGTGATCTGTGCTCTCTAATTCCAGAGAAAATAATCTTTAAATCACTCCAAGAGGAGCATTCTCTTTCTCTTGTGGAGGGAGAGAAAAAAGAGCAATTATCTCAACTGAACATATTCCTTCCTTCCTAAGTAGGTTTGATATTATAGCCTCCTGTTGTTGAAAATCCATTTCTTCCTCGTTCTTCTGCCAGGGGAAATTCCATTTCATTAATCTAAATGGGAATTTTCAGAATAAAAATAGAGAAAAAAACTTATCCAGAAAAAGGGGAAGATACTAAGCCAGAAGCAGCGGCAGATGTACCAGGAGAGTATTATGGGTCAGATATCAAAGAGAAAGTTCACCTTTAACAGCAAAAATCATAATTTCCACCCTATTTTAATTGCAAAAGTGGAATGCATATTCTAGCCCTTCATACATAATGTATCATTTTATCAACCATCTTGAATGTTAAAAAGATTCAGACCTGTAAAACTCTTGTGTATTTTCTGAGAAGTTTTTAAAATGAAAATATAGTATATATTTTAAGTTAAATAACGTATAAATTGGAAGTCTCTCCTTGCTGAAATAATTTGGAGAAAAGGGAAGAGGGAAAGGTATTTTGGAAAGCATACTAACTTGGAAGCCAGATAGCTCAGGATCAAATCCTGGCTTTACAGATCTGAGAAGACATGTTGCTCAATCCAAGTTCAGTGTAGTAAAATCTTTATTTTATTTTATTATTTTTTTTTTTTGAGACGGAGTCTCACGCTGTTGCCCAGGCTGGAGTGCAGTGGCGCGATCTCGGCTCACTGCAAGCTCCGCCTCCCGGGTTCCCGCCATTCTCCTGCCTCAGCCTCCTGAGTAGCTGGGACTACAGGCGTCCGCCACCGCGCCCGGCTAATTTTTTGTATTTTTAGTAGAGACGGGGTTTCACTGTGGTCTCGATCTCCTGACCTTGTGATCCGCCCGCCTCGGCCTCCCAAAGTGCTGGGATTACAGGCTTGAGCCACCGCGCCCGGCCCAAAAATCTTTATTTTAGTTTATTTAGATGCACGTTTGCTTTCCAGAATACAGGGTGAATTTGAACAGCTAGTCCCAAGATGTCTGGAATTTTACACTTAGTGGTACTACTTTTTATTTGCATGGCATGTTCACAAACTATTTTGTAATTGAAAGAATTGTGATAGTCAATTAATGATTACAACCATATTTTCAACCATATTTTCAATATATTACAACCATACATAGTTCTCTATTTTCCCAACTGTAACATGTACACAAAAGAAATACACCTTCTCCCACCAAATGCTAGGCTATACACATATTGATGACATGTTGAAAATATTTGAGTTATTATTAAATATTAAAATTATTTAATTTTAGTACTATTAAAATTATTCAATGTATTTAAAAATATGTATTACTTATTATTAAAGAATGTATTGCTAACATTAATTTTATTTCTTCCACTCTTCTTTTTAAACATGGCTACTAGAAAATGTTAAAGATATATGTGGCCTGCGTTCAATTTCTATTGGACAGTGCTAATTTAAGCCATTTTGAGTTGTATTTTCTGCTCCTTGCAATTAAAAAACAATACTCACACATATGCCATGTGAACTAAAATATTTTAAACATTTATTTCATCCAAAATTCCCACAAACTCAATAAATTAAATTTTTATGTCTGTTATTTTCCCATTTCACAAATATTGATGCCATAATCTTACAGGTGCTTCTAGTTGTTGTCTTTCTGGACAAGGTCTTGCTATATTGCCCAGTCTGTAGTGCAGTGGCTATTCACAGGCACGATCATAGTACATTACAACCTTGAACTTCTGGGCTCAAGGGATCCTCCTGTTTCAGCTTCCTAGTACCTGGGACTATAGGCACACACCACCACACCTGATTCCTGCTAGCTATCTTTATTCAGTCTGATGCTACTATATGTTCAATAACTCTACTGTTATTAGGTTACTAATCCTTCTACTGTTAGTAGGTTAATAATTCTTCTAGCCTCATTTCAGTTATGCTAACCTTTATTTTTCCTTTTTATTTGTATCTGTCCCCTTTCATTAATCACAATGTCTAAACTGCTTCCCTTACTGAATTTACACTTTGTTTAGGTCATATTTGAAGATTACTTCTTATTATTAGGTTTTAGTCCCCTCAGTTTCCCAGAATGGTCTATGCTTCCTCCCACTTTGATTCCCTTCCTGAACCACAGGCAAAACTGTTTCCTCTGAAGTTCCTTCTTCTTCTCTTCCTCTTCTCCTCCTTCTCCTCCTCCTTCTCCTCCTTTTCCTCCTCCTCCTCTGTCTTCTTCTCTTGCACACTCTTTCTCCTATTCTTACCTTTTATTTAGAAACAATTTCAAATCCAAAAAATTTACAAGAATAAGAAGAGTACAAATAACACAATATACCCATTACTCAGATTCACCTATTGTTTACATTTTACTCCATTTGTTTTACATTTGTGTAGTATACATCTATTATACATAAATCTTTTTTCTGAACCATTTAAGAGGAAGTTGCATACATAATGGTCTTTTACCCCTAAATATCTCCATGTGTATTCTCTAATAGGGGTATTCTCTTATATAACTGGAGTATAATTATCAACATCAGTACATTTGTCATTGATGTAACACCTTTACTTTTCCTTCTAACTTTGTCAATCTACTCAATCATGTCCTTTATAGCATTTTTATTTCCTCCAGTAAAGGATCTAGTCTAATATGAAGTATTGTGTTTAATTGTCATGTCCCTTTAGTCTCTATTCTTGGAAGAACATTTCCATAGTCTTTCTTTGTCTTTTATAATATTGACACTTTTAATAGACTATGTTTCATTTGGGGTTTGTCTAATGTTTACTCATTATTAGATTTGGATTATCCATTCCCAGCTGCAATGTTGCATGAGTGGTGTTGAGTCCTTTTCCAGGTACCACATCACATTGCGAGACACACAATGTCCACCAGTCTCACCAACCACTGTGCCCAGCTAATTAAAAAAAAATTTGCAGAGATGGATGGGGTCTCACCATGTTGCCCAGGCTGGTCTCAAACTCCTGGGCTTAAGCAATCCATTCGCCTCAGCCTCCCAAAGTGTTAGGATTATAGGCGTGAGACACTGTACCTGGTCTATCTGCAGGTCTTAAAGCATATTCTCACAGATTCCTTCATAGTTGTTAATGGAAAAAGTGGTAACTATACAGTGGAAAAATCGGAGAACACCTGGAATGGACAGGCCACTGTGCCTGGCCGTTTCAATAATTTATATACATTAATATACTTATTTCAGTGCTCAAATTGTCCCAGATTTGACCAGTGGGAGTTCCCTTCAGCCTGGCTTCTATGTCCTTGTGACATGTCCTCTTCTCTGTCTCCACCACCTCCTTCTTCTCCTCCTCCTGCTTCCTTTTGGTGCTGCTTACTTTCTGGCATATTCAAATGTTTCAGGTTCATTTTGTGCTTACTCTGCCCTAGCCCTAAAACCAGCCATTATTCCTAGAAGCCCTGATTCCTTCTGTGGGGAATGGCATCAGAAACCAACATCTGAGCACTAGGTATGCTTGGTGTTACTGGAATATCTTCCCCCAGCTATTTTTTGTATTTTTTTAATAGAGACAAGGTTTCACCATGTTGCCCAGTCTTGTCTCCAACTCCTGGGCTGAAGCGATCTGCCCTCCTCGGCCTCCCAAATTGCTAGGATTACAGGCGTGAGCCATCGCGCCGGGTCAGTCTTTCTTATTTCACAGAAAACTTATGTAGAGTTTTTATTTGTTCTAAGTAAAATATATGACTCTATATAGTGTATTCTGTTGTTTAAATGTCTTCAAATACATTGCCTCCTTTCAGAGCAGGATTTTAAAACCCTTTCCAATAGGATGTTAAAAATTATATTTATATGATATATTTATATAACTATAGAAAACTGGGCTTGATGCCAGGATCTAGTGCTATCCAATGTATACAACATCTTAAGCAATCACCTATTTATTTTACAGTGGTTGCTGGCCCTTCTGTGTATATATGACCTGTGCCCTAACTGTGCTGTCTCCAACAGTCCATCCATCTCTGGAGCCAAGCTGTCAATAGTTTAAGCAGCAGGTTCTGCACACATCCTCTTAATCTGTTATTCATTCCCCATGGTTATATCTTCTCCTTCCTTGCATGTATCACTTATTCAAGTGAAACTCATTTGACTGTCACAGCAAAACAATGTGCTAACGTATTTAAATTAGTTTTCTCTTTTAGGAGATTGTATTTATGATATTAATTTTTTTTTTTTTTTTTTTGAGACAGAGTCTTGCTCTGTCGCCCAGGCTGGAGTGCAGTGGCCGGATCTCAGCTCACTGCAAGCTCCGCCTCCCGGGTTCACGCCATTCTCCTGCCTCAGCCTCCCGAGTAGCTGGGACGACAGGCGCCCGCCACCTCGCCCGGCTAGTTTTTTGTATTTTTTTAGTAGAGACGGGGTTTCACTGTGTTAGCCAGGATGGTCTCGATCTCCCGACCTCGTGATCGGCCCGTCTCAGCCTCCCAAAGTGCTGGGATTACAGGCTTGAGCCACCGCGCCCGGCCTATGATATTAATTTTTATGGTGAACATTTTCTTCCTTGATAGTTACAAGAAAAACAATAGCCCAGTTAGATATGAATGATCATAAGTCCTTGAATCAGTGAGGTTCACAATAATAAACTGTAAAATACTTCATAGTCTGTCCATTCCAGACTGATTAATTCTGAACTCCCTGCAATTAGGGAAACTTCTTCTGGGAGCATCTGGAAAAAGTTTTGCCTTCCAAGTGAGACATAAAAATGAGTAGCTATCTCATAAAATATTAAAATTTACTTAGAAAAAGTCATTCTCTGGACATCTAATATTTGCTGGCTGAGGCAAGGTTATATCCTAACAAGCATATTCACTACTAATTATAATGCACTTTCTTGTACTGCTCATTTAATCCAAATGTAAATACTCCAAACATAATTACCTTTGGAAGACTATTGCATAATATTGGGATGGGAACATTGCCAGTGGAATAGCTCCAGTTTTTTCATTTCTTTATTAATAGTTCCCCACATTTTTTTCCCACATTACTGATGTTTTTTAAAAACCTATACTGGATGCTTTTTGCTGCTCAATTAGTTTAAATCTTTTGTATTTTAATAATAATTTCAAAAATTCAACATCTTCTTCATAGTCACAAATTAATTTTTCTTGTCATGAGCTACTCAAATTATCATGAATTAGGCAAAGGAATTATGGATAGGTTTTAATTTTAATAAAAATTAAAAAGTGAACAATTATAATTCTGTATTTCCTTTTTCCAATAATCTTATTTATGATCTATAAAAATTATAAAAATATAAATTGTAGAAACTTTTAACATTTTCTGTTTAAAACTAAAAAATTTTTATTTTTTAAAATCAGTTTGTTGAAATATATATAATACCATTCTACTTGGTCACCTCGTAGTCTACAGTTGTGCATGTGGTCAGGGAAGAAATACAAATTGACGTTTTATCTTATATGTTTTCTCCCATAGGCAGAAAAGCATGAATTGTCATAAAAGTATATATATACGTTTTGGATTTCCAGAAGTACTTTATTTTTTCTTAAATCACATGTTTGACTTTTTAAAAGTCAAATATGTTCAGAATAGACAAATCAGAACATATATTTTACGAAGTTTTAAAATTCCCATATTCCATTCCATTATCCAAAGACAGTTAATGTTTTTGCATATTTATTATACTTTAATAGGTTTCTTTTTAAAAGATGTTATAATATACTTATTTTCCCTCATTATTGTAATTTTTACAAACATTCTTAATATTTTCCAAAATTAAACCATATTTAGCATATTTAACCACATTACTACTCAAGATATCTTCACTTTTATAAATAATTCTGTGAGAATTGTGTGCTTGTATATTACAGGTTTTGTTTTTAGGAAGTTCCTTGAGGAAAATTCTAAAAGTGGAACTACTGGGTTAAGGGATACAGTGATTTTAAGACTTTTTGATATATTAATAACAAAAAGCTTAAATCAATTTATACTCTCAAAGAGTATAAGAATACCTGTTTTACTGCATCATTATCAGTATTCAGTATTTTTGTTCTTGAAATATGAGACAATTGGAGAAATAAAAGAGAGATCTGCTTTGATGTTGGTAAGTTTTTGAAGTTTTCTAATGATGTTAGACTTTCCTACTTTTGCTAACATATAGTAAATTATCTTTGGGTAATTGTTCATAACGTTAGTTAATGTGTTTAGTGGAGACTTCGTATATTTAATAACCAATTTATGTTATCTTTTTAGACTAACATTTTGTCACATGTAGTGTATCTGTTTTCCTCAGTTTCTTGTCTTTTAGATGTGCTTGTATTTTTGTCATAAATTCTAATTTTTAAGATCAAATTTGTCAGCCTTTTTTGAGTGTAACATCTTTCACTACTTTAATTTTAGAACGTTTCCTTCTTGCAGAAATTTGATAAATATTTGCTTTTATTTTATCTTCCTTTTTATATTTTGAATTTTTATACTTCTTGAGTTCACTTGCTATGTGTCTGATAAAATGGTATGAGGTACAGATTATAAACAAAGTTGCCTAAGCCCATGACATGTCCCAGAATCATTTAGTGAATGATTTAGTGTCCCAGAATCATTTAGTGAATGATCTTTCTGTTTTCTTTGATTTGGGAAGTTTACTTTATCATATATTTTTATTTTTATGTTGTACTATTTTTAAAAATTTTATAGCACTATAATATTTTAATATTTGGATATGGTACATCTTTCTTCATAATTATTAATTTTCATTTTAAAAACATAGTTCTGGCCGGGCGCGGTGGCTCACGCCTGTAATCCCAGCACTTTGGGAGGCCAAGGCGGGAGGATCATGAGGGCAGGAAATCGAGACCATCCTGGCCAACATGTTGAAACCCTGTCTCTACTAAAAATACAAAAATTAGGTGGGCATGGTGGTACGCGCCTGTAATCCCAGCTACGCGGAAAGTGAGGCAGGAGAATCGCTTGAACCCGGGAGGCGGAGGTTGCAGTGAGCCAAGATCACACTACTACACTCCAGCCTGGTGACAGAGTTAGACTCCGTCTCAAAACAAAACAAAACATAGCTTGCCAGTTTATGCGTCCAAGTTTATGCATCCAAGTACATTAAGATTTTTTTTTTCTTTTTTGAGATGGAGTCGTGCTCTGTCACCTAGGCTGGAGTGCAGTGGCACCATCTTGGCTCACTGCAACCTCTACTTCCCGGGTTCAAGGGATTTTCCTGCCTCAGCCTCCTGAGTAGCTGGAATTACAGGTGCCCAACAACACGCCCAGATAATTTTTGAATTTTCAGTAGAGACGAGGTTTTGCCATGTTGGCTAGGCTTGTCTTGAACTCCTGACCTCAGGTGGTCCGCCTGCCTCAGCCTCCCAAAGTTCTGGGATTACAGGCGTGAACCACTGTCTGTGGTCTTAAGATCATTTTAAAAAGTTTAATAAGATGGTTTTTTTTTTTGTTTGTTTTGTTTTTTTTTTTTTTTTTTTTTTTTTTTTTTTTTTTTTTGGAGACGGAGTCTCTCTCTGTCGCCCAGGCTGGAATGCAGTGGCCGGATCTCAGCTCACTGCAAGCTCCGCCTCCCGGGTTTACGCCATTCTCCTGCCTCAGCCTCCCGAGTAGCTGGGACTACAGGCGCCCGCCACCTCGCCCGGCTAGTTTTTTGTATTTTTTAGTAGAGACGGGGTTTCACCGTGTTAGCCAGGATGGTCTCGATCTCCTGACCTCGTGATCCACCCGTCTCGGCCTCCCAAAGTGCTGGGATTACAGGCTTGAGCCACCGCGCCCGGCATAAGATGGTTTTTTTAATGCCAATTAGCCTATAAATCAGTTTGGGATGATTTAGCACCTTTATTCAGTTTTCCTTTCTAGGAATATGGTATAATTTTAGATTTTTTCTTTATGTAGGTCACAAAATATGACTGTTGTGAAGTAAATATCTTTTATTTTACATTACCTAGCTAGATATTGCCAGACATAAATAACAGTATCTGTAATAACAATATTTATGCATACAATAATATTGCCAAGTATATAATGATAATATAATAATATCCACATCCATAGGCCTTGGGGTTTATTAAGAAACTGTCTAGTTTAATTTTCAAAACAAACTGAGGAAGTAGTCATTATATTTTCCATTTTACAAACAGGGGAACTAAAACCTCGGGAGTTTAAGTAACTTGTACCAATTTTCAACTTCTGAGTGACAGACCCAGGTCTCTGACCCCTGACTTCAAAGTCTGTGCTCTTAGCAACACCAAACTGCAATATGAAAGCTATTGAATTTTATATTTTTAACTTATATTCCAATTGACTGGATTTTAGGATTTAGAGAAAAGTACATTAGAATTACAAATTTCAGATCAGCATTCTTTATTCCCTATTGCAGACTCCTCAATAAATCCTCTATTGAATTTCAAAGAATACTCCAGAAACAAGAACCCTCAAATGACTGTTAGTAGAATTTGTCAAGAGAAGCTTAGAAAGTCTTATTAATATTTTTGCATACATTATGTCCCTTAGCAAAAACTTTGTGATTTGGAAATTATATCACCTCTACCCCCTGGAATTTCTTATATAAAAAGAACTCCTAGAAATTCCTACTTAATTTTTTAAATGCATTAGATAACCATCATAATGATATGGTATTAATACACCTACTGTGGTCACAACAGGAAAAATAAGAGGGAAGGACAAGCCACTGTTTTTCAAAGGCCATTGAGAATCATACTTGTGAGCTGAAATTTCTCAATAACATGGCTCGATTGACTACATAATTTTAAAAAGTGATCCTTAAGAAATAGATGGTGATATATATGATAGCTTATGAATAATACTGTAGTATTTATTCAGGATGAAGAGTCCTTAAAAAATGGGGTCAGACCATATAATTTTCTTTTTCTTTTATTTTCTTTTTTTTTTTTTGAGACAGAATCTCGCTTTGTCACCCAGACTGGAGATAAGTGGCACAATCTTGGCTTGCTGCAACCTCTGCCTCCTGGGTTCAAGCGATTCTCCTGCCTCTCAGTCTCCAGAATAGCTGGGATTACAGGGACGTGCCACCACGCTAATTTTTGGCGTTTTTTGTAGAGATGGGGTTTCATCATGTCAGCCAGGCTGGTTTTGAACTCCTGACCTCAAGTGATCCACCTACCTCGGCCTCCCCAAGTGCTAGGATTACAGGCACGAGCCACCACACCCGGCCCAGACCATATAATTTTCTCATAAAACTGTACATTATCAGAGATACTTCATAGAAAGGAGGAAAATGGCTCTCTCATAAAATTAAGTCTTCTGACTCTCTCTGGTGTTCTGATGGTGCCTGTTCATTAGGGCTGCAAGAATCACCCTTCTTGTTTTTCTGCATCGTTTACTTGCTCATGCAAGTGGTAAAAAATAAAGAAACTGAAACCAAAACGTACACTACCAAGTTTTGTGTTTCTTCACCGGAGCCACAAGTATGGATTATTTTTACTGAGATGATGAACTCTTTCTTCTAAACCCAGTTATCTGGACATGTGTATATCTTGCCTAAAGCTGAGCTTTTGTGATTTTGAAGAGGTTCACTGGAATCCAGTCTCGCAAATTATTTCCATATTAATTCTTACTAACAAAACATACAAATACCATTTTCCTTAACATCCTGCATTTTTGATCAGAATAACATTGGGATTGGCAAGTATAAGCTCAGAGGCCATGCAGATGAGATGTTAACTTTGTTCCTTAACTTACTCTGTCTTTTCTTTCTGCATTTGGTTGTGTAGATTATGTAAGTGATTCTCATAGGAAAATTCCATTGATGACTGAAAAGCAGCTTCCATACTAAAACTTGAATACTCTTTGGGAGATGGACTCCTTTCTAATCTACTGCAATCACAATTAAAAGGGTCTAATTCACCAAAGCAATGAAGGAGTTGGTTCCGAACCCTAGGACATAGGGTCTTATGCTTAGAGTAACTGTAATCTGAAGTACTGCTTAGCATGATGAGAACCATCTAACAACACGAAGACCAAATAACCAGTATAGTATGCTGAGAAGTTAATTGTGAAATTCTTAATATGCAGAGCCCCTATTTTGACATCTGAGAACTTTCCCAAAGGACTCTTGGATTCTCCTAAACCAATGCTTTTTAAACTTTACTGTGCATACAAATCACCTGGAATGAAGATTCTTATTCTGTAGATCTGGATTAGGATCTGTAAACTAAAAATAAAGTCCTAAACCCCCTCACCGACTGAATGGACCCCCTTGTGTCCAAGAGGATCCCAGAAGAACCTTAAAACTGAGTTCCTGGCCATGACAGGATGGGAGGTCAGACACACCTCATTATACCCTCCCTCTTTTGTGGTTTAGACACAAAAACTGACCAAGATCAATGTTAAAGTAGAGATCATAAGACTTACAGAACAGAATCTTGTTGGCAATAAGATCCCAGATTATAAACAGGAACAAAGGCCATGCCAGTCAAGGGTTAAGTCACACTCCCCTAAACTTAAACTGTGTTCTAACTGCCACAAGGTTTTTCTTTTTATTTGGCAACTAAACAAGCACTGACCTAAAGATAAGCAATGTTAAAACAATTACAGCTCATCCAGTTCACAGACATGAATGGAACCCCTGTTCCATCAGCCATAACTACAGCTTTGATTGGACAAGAGACTGATTTCAGTAACTTTCTCCTCATAAGAGGACCACTGACCATGGACTGGCTCTCGACAGTTTACAGAGACTGCACGCTCACATGCCTTTGTCCTGAAAAGACTTTTATTTTTTTCTTTTGAGACAGAGTATCACTCTGTCACCCAGGCTGGAGTACAATGGTGCAATCTCAGCTCACTGCAACTTCCACCTCCTGGGTTCAAGCGATTTTGTGCCTCAGCTTCCCAGGCATCCAAGAATACAGGTGCTCACCACCACACCCGGCTAATTTTTTGTATTTTTAGTAGAGACAGGGTTTCTCCATGTTTGCCAGGCTGGTCTCAGACTCCTGACCTCAGGTGATCTACCCACCTTGGGCTCCCAAAGTGCTGGGATTCCAGGCGTGAGCCACCATGCTCGGCCTGAAAAGGCATTTTTACATATAGGGCCTAATTGTAATATATTTAAGTGTTAAGTCTCCACCACAAAGTAAACATGGGTGGTATGTTACATGTATGTTTGTTCAATTCTTTAGGACCACCTTCATGAATATTCACAGCTCCTCCTGTAACCAGTTGAGCATGTATGTTTAGCCAAACTCTTCAGCATAAAGCTCCTATCCAAACCCCTCCTCCTTCAACGTGCCTGTCTCTGGTCTTGGCTGGAGGCATACCTCCTAGCCTGCAGGAGGGCCACCTTGCAGGCTGTAACTCTTTATAAGAAATAGTCTCCTCCTCTCCTTTTCTAAAATTATAAAAATTATGCTATTTAAAAAAAATTTTCTGATATTATGAGTGATTCACATCATTGATGACACTGCTTGTTTGTGGATCTCACTTTAGTAAGTGAAGTCTTGACCAAAAAGATTCCAGCTGACTTTTAGACAGCCCACTGCAAAGTCAATCATGGCTCCCTGAATATTTCAATACTGTCTACTGCTCTTTATATATTAAATAATTTGGGAGTGAGGTTTTATAATTCCATAGAACTTTTACATTGATTAAAACGTCCTTGCAGCTTGTAATGGAAAAAGTCCATCAGGGGTATTAGAAATATTCCTTCAAAATGTAACAAAAATATCCTTCAAAAGTAACTCTTTCAAATCTTGGAAACATTGCAAGAAAGTGGCCTTCACCTGGGATCCTTGAAATGGTGGATATTTCTTTATTTTCTTTTCTTTTATTTAGCTTTCCCCATAGTAGACTGGCACACTGCTCTTTGATGTTCAACTAACATTGCACCCTTGACCATTGACTTTTGTAGGAAACCTTGGCTGGTTTTGTGAGAAAATATAGTTTTCTGGGGCACTGGTAGGAAAATATGAAAATAAAGGCACAGAGACAGATACCATGATTATGACACTGAAGTACAAGTGAGACAGGTTTGCTGGGGACATTAATAGTTCAGCGAGCACCAAGGCTGCTGTGCAAAGGCATCTCCTATGATGGCTATTACTTTCTGATCATACTCTGCACTAACCACACCATACTTGGTGATCATCCTGTAGAAGTAAGTACTCAATACCTTGACTCCTTGACCAAATAGGAATAGCAGTCAGGTGATCATGAAGCTAACTCTATAAGATCATGTCTAGTTGGTGGCAGACATGATTGGTGAGGTCAAAACCAGGAAGCAGTGATCTTTTTCTTTTCGTTTTAATCTCTGTGGTGGTCAGATTTTTATCTGGTTGTGATAAATAAGAGAGGAAAAAAGGATCTGAAGCTCTCATTATCTACCTAAGCAGAGGATTACATTAGGAAAAAATCCAGGAGTGGCTTAGTAAACTCTATGGCTGGCCAAACTTTCCATTCCAGCAGACAGTCAGAATTTATTCTTTCTGATATGGGCTCCAGTTTCTTTCCTCCAGTTCCAGTTTCTACTTTTTCCTGTTACCAGCAGCTGCAAAAGTCCAGCCTTTCCTCTTGACTTCTTTAATTCTCCTCCTTTCATCTAAATATTGCTTCAAATTATTTATTTATATGCATGAAACTTAATAGCAAACCCATGGTCATGACATTTTGTTAATAACTATTTTTTTTCTTACCGTGGAAGTAATTGAGATAGAGAACTTGGAAAATGCAGAACTGCAGAAAAACAAGAAAAATTTTTTTGGTCCATAATTCTTACTAATCAAAAAAATCACTATTAAGATTTTAGCGTATTTCCTCATGTTTTTCTCTTACTATGCATTTAAAAATTTGTTTTTAGGCCAGGCGCGGTGGCTCACGCCTGTAATCCCAGCACTTTGGGAGGCCGAGGCGGGCGGATCACAAGGTCAGGAGATCGAGACCATGGTGAAACCCCGTCTCTACTAAAAATACAAAAAATTAGCCAGGCGCGGTTGTGGGCGCCTGTAGTCCCAGCTACTCGGGAGGCTGAGGCAGGAGAATGGCGTGAACCCGGGAGGCGGAGCTTGCAGTGAGCCGAGATCGCACCACTGCACTCCAGCCTGGGCGACAGAGCGAGACTCCGTCTCAAAAAAAAAAAAAAAAAAAAAAAAAAAATTTGTTTTTAATCAAGGAAACATTAAAACACAGAAAAAATTAAATGATACAAATGTGTCTGTGTAAAACTATCCTTACTCCCACAGATAATCATTTTTGTCAGTAGCCCACTGAATGTTTTTAAAGAATTCTTATTTGTTTGCTTGTGGCGGTTACTCTTTAATCTAAAATAATGTATTTCAATTTTATTTTTTAACTTACTAATTTTAGACAGTATCTATTAACTCACTGTTATAAAAGATGAGGAGATTAGGATACTTATAGGTATTCCCCACCTTCCTCCTCCCTGATTTTTGTTATTTTTAAAAACAGTTGTTAGGCTTGCTTGGAGCATCTATTTAACCCTACTACACACCTCAGCTATATGGTATAGCCTATTGCTCCTAGGCTACCAACTTGTTAAGCATGTTACTATACTGAATACTTAGGCTACCAACTTGTTAAGCATGTTACTATACTGAATACTGTAGGCAATTGTAACACAGTGGTAAGCATTTGTGTATCTAAACATATCTAAACATAGAACACGTAGAGTAAAAATATGATATGAAAGATAAAAAGTGTTACACCTCCATTATAATCTTATGGGACCAGTGTTGACTCTGTGGTCCATTGACCAAAACATCATTATATGTTTACATTGGTGACAGCCTCATCTTGAACTGGCTTTTGCAAATGTTGCCTCTGAACTTGAATTTCTCTGGGCCTCTTTTGAAAAATGTTCCTCTTACCTATGAAATTTTGGGCTGTAAGTTTTTATTTCTTGGTTTGCTCCCTTAGTCTGATTTTATTTAGTTTGTACTTTCCAGAATTTCCTTGAACTTTTTGTGAACTGCTGTCTTCATTCCATGCCCCTCATCCTTAATGTTATGTTTTTAAACTTTACAAATGCTTTTTATTTATTTCATGGCGTTTCTGTCATTTCACGGAGACTTTGGGAAACAGAGGATTAGAAATGTGTTCAGTTGGCCGGGCGTGGTGGCTCAAGCCTGTAATCCCAGCACTTTGGGAGGCCGAGACGAATGGATCACGAGGTCAGGAGATTGAGACCATCCTGGCTAACCCCGTGAAACCCTGTCTCTACTAAAAAATACAAAAAACTAGCCGGGCGAGGTGGCGGGCGCCTGTAGTCCCAGCTACTTGGGAGGCTGAGGTAGGAGAATGGCGTAAACCCAGGAGGCAGAGCTTGCAGTGAGCTGAGATCCAGCCACTGCACTCTAGCCTGGGCCACAGAGCGAGACTCCGTTTCAAAAAAAAAGAGAAATGTGTTGTTTACCATTTGGTGACACTACAAATAATTTCCTCTATATGGCCATTGCTTGGTTTCAGTCATTTTGTTATAAGCTTGATATCTTATTCATTGGATTAATTTATATCTTAATAAGAACAAAGTCATAGGATCATATTGATATTGGCTCTGATGCCAGGGACCTGAAATCCCCTCATCCCCTTCATCTTTGTTTTCTATAGGCCCTTCCTTTTTTCATTGTTTCCCCTATTAGATCCAGACTTGCTCTAACCATCTACTTATGTGGTTTCCATAAACCACTGTGCAAAAGCTGACGATGAGGAGTAATTATGTCCCACCCCTAGTTTTTACTACTTTCACTTACTTATATTTAAAAGATATTTATTTGTGGCTATCCAGCATTGGACCCTGTTCTAGGTGCTAGCCATATGGTAGAGAACGAAAAAGAATTCCTGTCCTTGTGGAACCTACATTCTAGAAGGCAAGGACATGTTATTTCCTGTAGTACTACAGCCCTCAGCTCTGAACAAATTGGCAAACACTAGAAGGATAAAACATGCAGTGCTGCCAGCTTAGTAAACACACATAATCAAAACTCCCGCTGGCTGAGCAATACCTCAAACTGTCTCCTAATGAAAAACTAAGTAGTCAGAATCTCTTTGTCCAATGATCAGTTGATGTTTAATAATGAAAATAATAATCACATTTAAGGGAACAAATACTTTAAATCTTAAAATTTAAAAATAACACCAGTGTCCTATAATATAATAAAGATTAAAACATTTGGCATATATATATAATAGAACTATAAAACTATTATAAATGATACTTATGAAGTTTTTTTTAAGATGATAAAATTGTTAATTCGTAAGTGAAAATTCATGATACAAAATTATGTATGGCTGGGAGCAGCGGCTCAGACCTATAATCCCAGCACTTTGGGAGGCTGAGGCAGGAGGATAGCTTGAGCTCAAGAGTTTGAGGCCAGCCTAGGCAACATAGTAAGACCTCATCTCTACAAAAAATTGAAAGAAAAAATTAGCCAGGTGTGGTGGTGCACACCTGGTCCCAGCTACTTGAGACACTGGGGTGGGAGGATTGCTTGAGCCTAGGAAGTTAAGGCTGCAGTGAGCTGTGATTGTGCCCCTGCACTCCAGCCTGGGCAACAGGGCAAGACTTTGTCTCAAAAAATTATTATTATTATTATGTATATAGTTGGACTCTATATGTTAATTCAGCAGTCTCAGCTTCTTAGGGTATTAACAAAAATTACATTTCTCCCCCCTAATCACTGCTTTCAACTATGCATGGGGAACTCCAGAGTCTCATCATTGAAACATTTCGGACACATTCTATAATATTCTGATTACTTTCAGTTTTTGAAGTATAGTCCAGTTTTAAAACTTCAGTCTAATTTCTAATTCAACCTCTTTTATTTCCGCCACAACCGACTGATGTTGGGGAGCAGTCTCTCGTGGAGGGAGAGGGAATGGATCCAGCTTCTTATGCAAATGGCCCTTGGTTCAGGGTTAGGGAGGCAACAAGGGCCTCACTCCGGTTTAGCATATTCAGGTCAGATGCCAGTGCATCAAGGCTTGAGATGTTCTCCAGACAGGTCAAGTGTGGTGGGTGCCTTTGGGCAATGCTCAGCTTTACCCAGCACCCCTCTGTCGCTGTGAGGAAAAGAAAGACTTCCCTCAGGTCTACACCAGTAGTGTACCTCCCAGCTTCATCTCTGGGTTGTGCTCTTTACCACCCAGCAGCCTCCTGGGGTGGATCATGCTCCTCTGCTTCTCCTCTAACTCATGGAACCATAAAACCTCAGCGGTCCTTGCCATGTCCTTTAAGGTCACAGAGAACCAGACTGTGGGCAGTCTGGTCTTATCCTCTTCTCAGGCATACTATGTCTTTAAGCCTTAATGGCAGTGGTTTTCCTACACCCATCTTCAGAAATTTCTAGAATAGAAACAGGGAATAGTCTCTATGGATGCCTCATGAACAATGGGAAACTCTCCCAAGAACTGTCTCAAATGCTTTAGTCCAATGGTAGCACAAAATTACAAAATGGTTTCAACTTAGGCTGGGCGCAGTGGCTCACACCTGTGGTCCCAGCACTTTGGGAGGCTGAGGCGAGTGGATCATGAGGTCAGAAGGTTGAGACCAGCCTGGCCAAGATAGTGAAACCCTGCCTCTACTAAAAATACAAAAAATTAGCCGGGCGTGGTGGCACGTGCCTGTAATCCCAGCTACTCAGGAGGCTGAGGCAGTGAACCCAGGTGGAGGCTGCAGTGAGCTGAGATCATCGTACTCCAGCCTGGCGGCAGAGCAGGACTCTATCTCGAGAAAAAAAAAGAGTTGCTAGTTAGCAGGCCTCAGGAAGGGAGATGCCAATCTCCTCTTCTTCAAAGCACTCTATGAATTGCTATGAATATTTTCTTGGACTTCCTACTCTCAGCCCCATCCACTCTCTCCTTGGGAGAACGAAAACCCTCTCCAAAAAGCCAAATATGGTTTCTTCCCTTCTTTCCCATACACAGACCTCTCTTACGGTGAAGTAAAAGTGAAGAGAGGAGTTTCCTACGGTGATGGTTGCTGGCAGTAAGGTTGGTTATACACTTTTTAATAAACCCTGGTGGGAGGTTTTGACTCCTAATTATTTATGGCTCCTTAGAGAATGTTCTCAGCTTTGGGTAGTAGCCACAATTCTGAGGCAGCAGGAAAAACCCCACTAAGCAGGAAGTGGGAGAAAGAAGACTGAAGACACTTTCAAGCTTAATCATTTTTACCCCCTTATTTGTATTATCTGGAAACAAAAGTTTTTAATTCATCCAAATATTATGGTTTTCCTAAATATCTTTGGCAACATCATAGTGTCATAATGTTAGGGTCTACGTGGGTTCTATTCCCAATAATTTATTTTTGTGTTATGGATTAGACCAAGGCATGTGAAATTGCTACCCTGTTCTTCCTTCCCTGTTGCGTGGTCCAGATATCATGATCTCAACTCTACTTGTTTCACTTGTACTATTGATTACTTTTTTATTTTTTTTGTTTTAATGGAAGGAAATTTTACATCCCTGGAAAGTTAGTGTTATTTATAAATAGAAATTTATATGAAAGTTGAGAAAATGGAAACATTTTAACTAGAAGCTATTGCTTACCAAGGTTGTATGCAAAAGTCTGCCCTTTGTTGTTGTTGTTGTTTATTAAAAAAAACAATGACAGCATGATAGCAAGGTGCTAAGACTACCATCAGGCTTAGGTTTTCTCTTTCCTAAATGCGGAAAGATTTGAAGTCAATGTTATTTAATAATTTCAAGTACCATTAGTGTTAAGTGGCCAGCGTTTTGGATGACACAACTTTGTCAATGTTTTACAGTTTCCATTGTTTTCCCTAGTATTGTGCAGGTCCTCCATGCTTTACTTAGCCTAATAGTTACTTATGTACATGTAGTGAGAGGGAACTAAACAACATCTTTTAGTTTCTTTTCTGTTGGAATCTTATTTCTGAAATTATCTTCCTATTAATTATGAAGACAAAATTTTCAGGTGATAAGATCAAAGATTATTTGAATTTACCAAGGCATAATAATGGTTAAAGAAGAAAAAGAAAAGAAAGGGTAAAAACATAAATATGTTAATTCCTCTTTAATAATTCAAGATTTCAGTGATCTGAAAGTATTGGGAAAAGTCACCTGAGTAATAAAGCATGCATCATTTGACTGGATTAAAGTTCAAATCACTGAAAAGCAGCTTATTTTTCATCCGTCACCATGGATACAAAAGGACAGCTGAAGTACGGGCATCTGACATAGCAAGCATGCCCAAACAGGCCTGCAGGGGAGCTGCAGCAGCGCCACAAAGGACAAAAAGAAAAGCGGCCAGGGAAGGGGACGAACTCGCAAAGGGAAACAGGTCATTGTTAAGATGATGAGTCAGAAGTTGGGTTGGGAAGATTAAATACAGGGAGACATGAGGCCAGCTGAGAAGCTTGACGACTTCAGCATTTGTTTACATTGACCTTTCAGTACCCTTCCTAGCCAGAAATAGAACTAGAGGGAGACCAAGACACTGTATCAGATCAGTTGCTACTCAAGCAGTAGTTTCTGTAGCTTCTTCTATTTTCTCCTTATTTTGTGCTTGGGCTTTAATTTTAAATAATTTAAAACATTTAAAATTTTAAACATTTAAAAATAAAGTTTTAGACATTTATTTGCCTGGCTCATCTAATGTTAAAAATAATCCCTAAAGTAGGTGAATACTCCAAATAACAGCTTAAAGAATCAAAGGAACAGTATGTGCTGCGCAACAGGAAACGGTAAATATTGAGAAAAATTGCTATTTTAGGTGTTGTTACTCATGAAGAGACACAATTTCTATTTTGGTTTAGTTTCGATTTTTACTAACTTAAATTTTTTTTCTTATCAAAATGCAGCACATCTATTCTCAGGTTGCTGGGTAGTACATAAAGACCAAGACAGGAATGCTGGATTCGGAGGTGTGCTGGTAAAGGTTTAACAAGCGGCTCTGGGGAGGCTATGATTTGTAGCATTTGTTGGTTTCCATGGTGTAAATATTCTCACATGGTTGATTTTTGAGCTACCAGGGTGACATCAATTGGCTTGCAAAATTTCTGAAAATGTAACAATTGGCTTTTGCAAGCTGGAACCAGCTGGCTCCAGCACAGCAGTGATTATTCCAGCTCTGACACCAGCTTGGGGTGGAATTTTAAGCACCTCACTGGGCCTCGGTTTCCTTATCTGATGAAGGGGTTGGAGCTGGGCTTAATCTTTGGTTGTTAAAACTCCATTGGCTTGCTCTAGTTGTAAGCCAGTCCAACCCGCTTGATTTTGTCGTTGTTGTTGCTCTGTTTTATTTTAGGCTTTTAGCAGCCGGAAAAGCCATGGTTTTTAGTTTCTGTCTCTGGTGTTAGGCAGAAGAGGGATGAGGAAGGGGCTTTACTGGCCAAAACAGAAACAGGAACTGAGAACCCATGACTGTATTCTATCCCCTGGACACCCTTGCAGGGTGATTTGAAAGAGGATTCTTGGGGACCACTTATGGAAGAGGGTATTTGAGAGATGCTGAGTTGTTAGGGTTCTAATTCCTCGTAGACACTTCAACTTTGCAGGGCAATTCTGATTTTAACTAGCAGTTTTGTTTTATATTTCTTTAAAAGGTACTGTTTGAAAAGAAGGGTCTCTTAGTAAGGAAAAAATGACATCAGAAGATAACTTGAATAATTGATCATAAAGGCCCTCTTATATTTATAAACAACTGATGATTCTATGAAACTAAAAATGTGAATCAAACACTAATATACTGATGTCTGTAGAGTACTTGAAGTGTTTGTCGGAGGCTCCTCAGATGATGCCTATGAGTATGTATGTGTGCAGACTACACAGATTGTAATCCACTTGTGCCCCTCACCTCCCTGCTGCTATGCCTCCTTCAACAGAGAGACAATTACTATGTTTTAAATATGCTTCTTATGTTTTTAATATGGGGTTTCCATATAAGATTTTACTTGAGAAAGGGTTCTGCTGCAGAAAGTGGGTGGGGGATTAAAGACAACTGACTGATGCCATTTAACAAATCCAGACACCAAGCTTTAAGAAAGAATGCCTTATCCTGTGTTTCACAACTAGTAAGAGGCAGAGCCATGTATGGAATTCAGGACTCTGGGTTTCCAGACCAGCAATATTTTCCTTTTTGGAAGCTTGCTACCTGGGACCATTACTTTCTATTATATACCTCTGGGTAAATAATCTAATCCTGTGTTGTCCAATAGGTTAGCTACAACCTACATGTGACTACTGAGTACTTGAAATGTGGCTGGCCTGAAATGAAATGTGTTGTAACTGCAAAATATATACTAGGTGTCAAAATCTTAGTATAAAAAAAGGTGAAATATCTCATCGATGACTTTAAAATATTGATTGCAAGTTGAAATAATTTGGATATTAAATATTAAACTAACCTTACTTTTTAAAAACTTATTTTATTTATTTTTGAGACGGAGACTTGCTCTGTTGCCCAGGCTACAGCGCAGTGGCACGATCTCTGCTCTCTGCAAGCTCTGCCTCCTGGGTTCATGCCATTCTCCTGCCTCAGCCTCCCAAGTAGCTGGGACTACAGGCGCCCACCACCACGCCCGGCTAATTTTTTGTATTTTTTAGTAGAGACGGGGTTTCACCGTGTTAGCCAGGATGGTCTCCATCTCCTGACCTCATGATCCGCCCACGTCGGCCTCCCAAAGTGCTGGGATTATAGGCGTAAGCCACCGCGCCCGGCCTAAAAACTTATTTTAATGTGACTACTAGAGAATCTAAAATTAAGTGGGTGGATCACATTCTATTTCTATTAGACAAATCTGATTTATCCTCAGGGTCAGTTTCCTCATCTATATTCTATTTCTCAGGGCTGTTTAAGATCACAAGGTCATCTTCATGAAAGTACTCTGTAGAGTGCCAGGCAAATATAAGACCTTATTTCAACACATTTTAATTCTTGTGTGGTCATCAACTGTTAGTTGTTCTCTGTAAGATGGCAAAAGTTTTGTGGAGGATTTTTTTTCTTTTGCTGTTGTTTACATGGGTTTTTTGGGGGTGGGAGGAGAAGGAGGAGATAAAGTAATGGTGTACATTGCAAACATAGTAACAAGCACATTCATTTAGTCTCCTCTTTTATATTCAGTGAGTAAAAGACACATTAGACTAGAGCCAATTGTTGCCTGACAGGAACAGAGACATTGAGAAGGAACTTCTCCCTAATGCCCACCTTCCAACCTCTCCCTAAGTGCCCCATTTTAGCAGAACCTACTGATAAGCCAACTAGCAAGGGTGTCTGGGAAATGCAGTTTGTTGAGTCCTAGCTCCTGCACCTTAAAGTAGAATATAGAGGCCAGGTGTGGTGGCTCATGCCTGTAATCCCAGCACTTTGGGAGGCCAAGGTCGGTGGATCACCTGAGGTCAGGAGTTCGAGACCAGCCTGATCAACATGGTGAAACCCTGTCTCTACTAAAAACACAGTATTAGCTGGGTGTGGTGGTGCATGCCTGTAATCCCAGCTATTAGGGAGGCTGAGGCAAAAGAATCGCTTGAACCCAGGAGGCGGAGGTTGCATTGCAGTAGCTGAGATTGCGCCATTGCACTCCAGCCTGGGCAACAAGAGCGAAACTCTTTCTCAAAATAAATAAATAAATAAATAAATAAGTAGAATATAGAAAAGCCAGGCTAGGATCTGAAAAACAAAAGGCATATAACTGGCACAATTGCAGTTCAACTTTGGCACTGGTGTAAGTGGTGGTACTCAGTAACTTCACGATGGCCACCAGCAGGAGTTGCTTGGTCTTGGAGAGAAGAGGGATAGACTGTTGCCTGGCAGAGCAGTGGTCCTGGTATCTTGCCTAGTGGGATGCCCAGTAGAGGTAGGTATGTTTGTAAGTATGAGACACTCTCTAGGAAGTCCCAGAAATTATTGGTGGGGAAGTCTTTGGAGGGGTCGGGTACTATAAAGCAGAAGCAGTCAAATAGTAACAAAATTTGGTTAATCTCATCTGTATTTACAGACTGGGGAACTTATAATTACAAGAGTTTTTCTTAAACAAAATGTGAAAACAGGCCGGGCGCGGTGGCTCAAGCCTGTAATCCCAGCACTTTGGGAGGCCGAGATGGGCGGATCACGAGGTCAGGAGATCGAGACCATCCTGGCTAACACAGTGAAACCCCGTCTCTACTAAAAATACAAAAAACTAGCCGGGCGTGGTGGCGGGTGCCTGTAGTCCCAGCTACTCGGGAGGCTGAGGCCGGAGAATGGCGTAAACCCGGGAGGCGGAGCTTGCAGTGAGCTGAGATCCGGCCACTGCACTCCAGCCTGGGCGGCAGAGCGAGACTCCGTCTCAAAAAAAAAAAAAAAAAAAAAAAAAAAAAAAAAAAAAAGTAAAAACAGGCCCACCAGACTGATCTATGAACCTATTTGAATAAAATTATTATCACTTTTGGGGACATCTATTAGCTTTGTCCAGTATTTCTTCTTCTAGTAACAGCATTCCAGTTTTCCTTTGGAGAATCACCTCACTATTCTGAGTGAACATGAAAGATAAGGGGAGTTTATCATATTCTTTCCCCAAGCAAACACTTGGCCACAGTAATTATTACTAGTTTATATTCAGGTGTGGGCAGTCAGAGTTAATACCATGATTTCTGCTGGACCAATCAGGAAAGGGATATTCTTTTTCCATTGGGGTTCCTAGGTAAATAGAATGTAAATCTGGAGCATTCGTGGCCATACCTGGAAGGGAAAGCCTGCCTTAAATGAGACCAACACATAGAAAGTACATCCAAGAGACAGAGAAGAAAAAATTGTAATGATATTGAGCACTTGGATCCAAACATAAGTGGAGCTAGGTCTACTAGATGTTTCTGTTATACAAGCCAATGCATTTTTTTTTAAGCCATTAAAAAATAGAGGTAAAATTTACATACAGTGAAAAGCACATGTATTTTTATATATTTTGATGAATTTTGATAAAGGAAACTTTTTTTTTTGAGATTCTCATTCTGCCACTCAGGCTGGAGTGCAGTGGTGTGATCTCAGCTCACTGCAACCTTCGCCTCCCAGGTTCAAGTGATTCTCCTGCCTCAGCCTCATGTGTAGCTGGGTCTACAGGTATGCACCACCACGTCTGGCTAATTTTGTATTTTTAGTAGAGATGGGGGTCTCACCATGTTGGCCAGACTGGTCTCAAACTCCTGACCTCAAGTGATCTGCCCGCTTCGGCCTCCCAAAGTGCTGGCATTACAGGCATGAGCTACCATGCCTGGCCGGAAACTGTCTTTAACTACCATGTCAGTCAAAACAGCATATTCACATGACTCCAAAAATAACTTTCAGTCCCTTCCACTCGATCCTACCTCCATCCCCACAGTGAATAACTGTTCTAATTTTTTCCATTTTAGATGATTTTTGCCTGTTTTTGAATTAAAATTTCCAAGCAACATGACATCAAGAAGTTAGATATAACATTTTTGAATTTTATGTATCACATTTCTGTAAATTATATAAAATTGTGACGGTGCTTTTCTTTTTTTTGTAGAATGGTATGAAATAGACAACTGAACTTTAGCTAAGGATAATTATACTTACGTGCTTTCCAAAATACTATATATAGTATGTCCCCCCTTTACAAATGATGGTTATTGTAATTTCTCTGTCTACAGTTACGGAGTCTATTTATCTACCTTTACTTTTTTGAAACTTCTAACAATTCAAACTCGACACTAGTTTCCCCAAAGGAAATGAAAATAATCCTACTAGTAAGCATTTGTGGGAGTATTTTAATTACATTATATCAGCTATATCATTGCCATATTGCGTTAAAGAGGCCAATCGAAGTCCTACAGAAAATGAACATTCAGTTAGCAATACAGCAAATCTGGAGATATAGCACTATCAATGAAAGAACGCCAGGCATATTAAAAATAAAACACCAAAGTGCTTAATGACCATTGCAGAATTTATTTCATAAGTAAAATCTTTAAAAACAAGAAAGAGTCTGATTTCTGTTAACTATAATTTCAAGCGGCAGAAATATAAACGTGGTTTGGTTAACTTTGTTTCCTTTATTTCTGAAAAGCAGAATCCTGTGTGGCAATGAAATAAAATGTCAAGTGGTATCTTAGAAAATTCTAGCCCTATCAAAAATAATATATAAAACCATATAATATCATAAAACTTTTACAATTGTTTTCTATTTTGGGGTAACCTTTTAAAACAGTAATTCAATAACTAGTTTTTCTGTAAATTTATAAATTTTCTGGTCTTTTTTCAAGGTCAAACTGATACTGTTATTTTGAATATGAGGGGGTGACTTTATTTACACTGTAAGAATCCTGAGAATATGTTACACACAACTAGACAATTTTTTGGACTCTCCCAGCGTTTTAAATATTTTCTTGCTTACCAACAACTTCTTAACCTGTAGGTGAAACACACTGAAGGCACTAAATCTGATTCCACGAAATTTGGAAGCAGACCTAGGCTTGTACTCTGGCATTGCTACTTACTACTTTAGTATCTTGTGGTAGATACGTTAACTTCTTTAAATCTGCTTTCTCAAGTATAAACAATGAATAACAATACCTGTCTGGAGTCATGAATGAAGATGGAATGAGATTATACTGCCTGGAGCATTCGGAGGGTTGAATAAATGGTGGTTTCATTCTCTGCTGTCCTTCAGCAAACCTGATTTGACGCTTCCGTGACAGGCATTTGTTTGTCCACGTAAATATGGCATGTTTCCTGATTCTTCCTAGCATCTTCCCTTATAAGTAATCCACCCATACATTTACATGTTAATTCTAACAGAGTCCATCAGTGAGCTATTTTAACAGTGTCAGCAGAGATAGATTAAAGAATTGATGAAAAGTAATTCAGTGCAATTTAGGGATTACTCATCTTATTTTCACTAACAGATGACTGCCATCTTGTACAGATATATTTCGCATATAGAAATTTACGTTTAATCACAATATTGTTTGAGTGGGTTAGTCTGTAACTTGAAGCATAATGTATTGACAGGATAAAATGAAAGCTTTGAAACAGTGCAAAGGTGGAAAAACGAGGTTAAGCAAGAAGTAGGAATTACCAATCTTCATGGTTAGAAGATTCATTGGGAAGCATTTGCCTTCAAATATTAGATTCTCTACAGAATGGTGGTAAAGGCCAGTGAGCAATTAACCGCCAGAGTAAGTATTAAACCACCTTGATAATCAGATGGCTTGGAGCATTTAAAACCCTCACGAAAGAGGATTTTTTTTTCACCTCCCCTGTCTCCAGCAATTAATGCCATTTTTAAAAGAGAAAATATGTCACACATCAGCTCTCAATAGGCTACTGACATGCTCCTCAAAACGTTCCTTAAAAACAAAACAAAACAAAAAACTTGTGTGCAGTATTTCAGATGCCATTCCACCCCAAACCCGTTCCAAAACCTAAAAATCACTTTCAAGCCAAACTCACGGCTCGTTGGTGATTCACGGCCAGGATCTCGAGGCAGGAACATTAGTGCACTCACCCCGTATCCTCCTGAATCAGCCATTTCGGTAAGAAGACCCAGAAGCACTTGCCGTTTGTTTGTAATTTGTTGACAATTTTAAAGCAAGTTATTTCCCAAAGGAAATCTAAGCAATTAAGTGTTTTACATTAAGCAGTCGCCAATTTTACAATTCATTTCATGAACCCACTTTGTCCTCCGCCCACGTCCCTCTCAGAGCCCGCTACGCTCAGCAGTCAAGCCTTAGCACAGCACAACCCATAGGAGCCTGGCGCGCTCCGCGCTTTGCCCCAATTTCCCTACTTGGGGTCTCCGCTACAGCTAGAGCAGTCGGCCAATAGAGGCCTTTTCCCGCACTTGCCGTCCCGCCTTCCAGTTCCACTGAAGCCAATAAAAAGGGCCGTCTGGAGACAGAGGCCAATGGGAGCTCGAGTAGAGTCATCATGATTGGCTGTGGTCCCTTCGTAGTGCAGTCTAGGCCTCCGCCTCCGTTACCCTGGAGCCCAGGTTACGGCCGCTGCCACCCAGGATCCGCGGTCCTCGCCCCTGTCCCATCCCTGTGTTCAAACCTCCCGCAGCCTGGCAACCTCGGCACCCGCCCCGCAGCCTCCGCAGGAGCCAGGCACCCACTCTTTGGCGGCCAGACGCCGAGGCCCCAGGTGGGAGTTCGGTCCTAAGAGGGAAGGCAAGAGGCGGGACGCCGCATCGGCTCTGCGGAAGAGCTGGCGGGTTGGAGGTGGGCTTTGAAGTGGGCGTGGAGACGGCGGGGGAGGTGGAGGTGCGAGGTGATGCTGGGGTGAAGCGTCTGGGAGCTGGCGAAGGGGCGTTCTTGGATGGGGGCCTGCGGGTGGTTCTTAAAGCAGGGAAGATGAAAGGATTAGCGACGGGGAGGATTTAGGGACCGCGAGGAGAAGGAAGACCTTGGAAAATGAGTAAAGAGCTCGCCTCCTGAGAGGGTCCCGAGGAAGGGAGGTTGACCGGCACTGGGGGGACTGGGAAGTTAGGAGGAGAGGAGCTGGGAAAGGGTATTTACTTCCAGGGACCGGGAAGAGAAGGAAGGGAGCAGGCGGATCTAGAGAAGGGGTTAAGAGTTATTAAAACAAACAAAACGAAAACCTTGGAGGCCCGTGGAGACTCAAGACTAGAGAGGAGGGGCAGGGCCAAGGGCCAAGAAGGAAAAGGAGGCTTTGGTAGCTCTGGGATAATAATAGATGTGTTATTATTAGAGTGGAAGGCCGTACTTGTCCAGGCTGTGATATTTCTATACATCCTTCAGGGATGGGATGAGAGGAATAAAGATGGTTAGCAAATACAAGAAAAAAAAAGTGCCTTTTTGGCACATTTGAGTTGGAGTGGGTACTCAGATACAGTATGTTTACGTTAGATAGACCGTGGGATAGTGTTTAACAGTGAAGAGCCCTGGTCCAGTTCATCTGATATAAACCCCTTTTTTGTTCACTTCGTTCTTTGGAAAGCGTACTTGGGCACATACATATTTATGCCCGTCCTTTATCTTCACGTTAAGAACTTGCATTAGCGATGTCTTTGGAATCAAAAGTCATTTAAATTAGTTTTTGGGAGTGGCTATATGTTTTTTAGAATGGTAAAACCGATGTTTCCAGTTCTTTACTCATTCCCTCTTTCTTTTGCGTGGTTATTTTATGTTTTTTTTTTCCAGTTGTTCCACATTTAAATTCTATATTACAATTTTAAATATTTCACTTTGTGATTTCCTGCATGTTAGCTAGTATCTTTATCCAAACAAGTTATAGGAAATAATTGTTTGTTTTGATTCTCTACGTTGACAAAGTATCGTTTTAAATATCAAAAAGTAGTTTGTGACTTTGGAAAAGATATTTTTCTTCTTTTGTCAGTCATATCTCTTCCGTTAAACGTATTGTAGAACTATAATTCTGTAGGACACAATGGAAGCCCATTGAAATAAAGATGCTACCCTTCTCTTGGGTTCTTCTTCTGCCTGTCATTCTTCAACTCCTTTGTGGGATCTTCTTCCTCTGCCCACCATATTTCATTATTGTTTTTCCCCATAATCCAGTCTTCTGTCTTCTTTTTTTTTTATTCTGTGTTCTTGGCTGTGTTCTTCCTCTCCTTTGGGTTACACTATTTGTGTTTTATTAACACTCTCCCGGTTTTTTATTTCTGATCTGGAACTTTTGAGTTACTGTCAAACTTTTGTAGCTAATTTTTGGTATTTCCACATAAATTTCCCATTCATAGGCATCCCAAACTCAATATGTCCAGTATTGAACCCATCACCTTTCCCTGCCAAAACTGTCCTGCTTGAATACCACATTCTCCTAATTTTGCAAGCCCCAAACTTTGGAATTTACTCACGTTCTTCTCTATTCTCATACTTCATAATTTGTCACCAAGTGTAGCTTATCTTTTTTTTTTTTTTTTTTGAGACGGAGTCTCGCTCTGTCGCCCAGGCTGGAGTGCAGTGGCCAGATCTCAGCTCACTGCAAGCTCCGCCTCCCGGGTTCCCGCCATTCTCCTGCCTCAGCCTCCCGAGTAGCTGGGACCACAGGCGCCGCCACCTCGCCCGGCTAATTTTTTGTGTTTTTAGTAGAGACGGGGTTTCGCCGTGTTAGCCAGGATGGTCTCGATCTCCTGACCTTGTGATCCGCCCGTCTCGGCCTCCCAAAGTGCTGGGATTACAGGCTTGAGCCACCGCGCCCGGCCATAGTGTAGCTTATCTTACTTGAAAAACATTTATGAATCAATTCTGTACTCTGTATCTCTAGTTATACTACCTTCAAAACACTATCTGTCAGTGATTATCGAGACCAATTGATATTCTTCCTCCAGCTTTCCTGCCCTCCAATTCTTGGATTAGAGATGGATCTTTGCAAATGTCAGATCTGATAATATTAACCCTACTGGAGAGCCTTGGTTACCAACCAACTTATTAATGACATAGAGATTCTTCTTGTGATATTATCTTCTACCCGATCCAGTCCCACTTATTATTACTTTAGCACTACTCCCCAGCCAATCCCATCCTTTTAAGCTAGCATTGTCCATTTGAAGTAGAATGTGAGGTATATCCATTTTTTCAGTAGACACAATAAAATACAGATGAAATTTTAATAGATTTTTAAACCACATATATCCAAAATATTATTTCAGCATATGTCAATATAAGAAAGATTATAGACGAGCTGTTTTATGGTCTGTTTTATGTACTAAGTTTTCAAAATTCCACATGTATTTTACACTTACCGCATATGTCAATTCTGAATAGCTACGTTTGAGGTGCTCAGAAGCCGCTGTGTCGGACAGCATAGTTGTAAAGTATTTGCTGTTTGGTGATATGCCATGCTTATCTAGTGCCTTTTACTTTTGCAGATGCTGCATCCTCTTATTGAAATAGGGTCGTACTTCACTGTCTTCTTTTTCTAACCTCATTTACCAACCCACTGTTCAAACACACACACTCAGGAAATTATAATTGTGCTTAACCTCTGCTAATACCGTAAGACTCAATTTAGGCATTATCTTCTATAGAAACCTTCTCAAACTCCCTCTGTCTTCTAATCTTAGTTTTGAGTTTACTAAGCTTCCTCTGCTTCCTTTTATCATTAGTACTTATAGACTGTCGTATTATTTTTTTTTCTCTCTTGGTTGGGAATCACTTAATGGTAAGGGATCAGTTGTATTTTACTCATTTTTGTATCGTCAGCTCCATCTATAATTCAGTGCCTGACACTTCGTAGGTGTTCAGTAAATGTCTTACAAATGAATGAATGAATGAATATTGTATGATGTTTTCATTTGACTAAACTTTGGGAATATATACTGTACTTAAGATGCTTTAATTTGATCCATTGTTTAAAGTGTTTAAAATAAGCTGGTTATGTCTTACATTTTAAGTGTAGCATTTACTGTGACCTGATTGATCATATTTGATCATACTTTAAATCCAAACTTTATTTTTTGGTTTTATTTATTTTTTGTTTTATTTTTAACTAAAAATAGTTTGGTTTTTAAGCAAGATTATGCAGATAAGTAGCAGAATAAGGAAAATGCTTATAAATACGTGGGGACATGTATTAGAAGAGTGGAGAAACTTATTTCTCCTTTGCGGAAGAGAAACAGTTGTAGTTTTCTTTTCTTTTTTTTTTTTTTTTTTTTTGAGACGGAGTCTTGCTCTGTCACCCAGGCTGGAGTGCAGTGGCCGGATCTCAGCTCACTGCAAGCTCCTCCTCTCGGGTTCACGCCATTCTCCTGCCTCAGCCTCCCGAGTAGCTGGGACTACAGGCACCCGCCACTTCGCCCGGCTAGTTTTTTGTATTTTTTAGTAGAGACGGGGTTTCACCGTGTTAGCCAGGATGGTCTCGATCTCCTGACCTCGTGATCCGCCCGTCTCGGCCTCCCAAAGTGCTGGGATTACAGGCTTGAGCCACCGCGCCCGGTCCACAGTTGTAGTTTTCTACAAAAACTAACTGCTTCTCTTCAGCAAAGGAGAAAAACCAAATGTAGCAATATGGTTTTTACTTTTATCTCATCTTTTTTGGGGGGAGGAGAAATGTCCTTGTTTATCTTTCTTAAGTTTATTTCCATTTTATTTGCCTAGTTGTCTGTTGTGTGAACTCTTGCTGGCAGCAAAGGTAGCCAGTCAGCAATGTTTTATACAAAGAAGCTGAGCACAGGGATATGTCAGGAAATTAACAGTTTATTGATTTTACCGTTTTTTCTTAAAACTAAGATCGTTTACTTAGAGTCAGATGAATTAGATACCATTATAATATTTATATACAGTGGACTCTGTAGCTTAGATTTGTTTTCTGATTCATTTGTAATCGGAGATAAAAGAAACTTCTGGCACTCGAGGATCTTTAGGTTATCTTTTTTTTTTTTTTTTTGACCTGTTATGTGTAATCTATACTGTTTGAGACTTTTTACTTTTTTTTTTAAAGGAGAGTTTACTTTTGGATGAGCAATGTCAAGAATTAGATTTGGTAGCTTTCTATTATTGCTGTAGTAGCATGTTTAGCCAGCTTTAGGAAATAAACAGTTCTTAGGAATTGAAATTGGGTGCAAGAATTATAATTTTCCTTTTTTGCTTTTATCTAGTTAATTCTTTGATTATCATTGAGAGGGAACTAATGGACAAGTACTCCTCACTCCCCTACTCCCCCCCCCACAACAAACAACTGTTAACTGACTCATTCTTGGTTTAAATTAGTGCAGAACTACACATGGAGTATAAATCTTTAGTGTTCTGTTCATCTAAGATCACTTTTTTCATTAAAAAAAAAAGAATGGGCCGGGTGGGGTGGCTCACGCCTCTAATCCCAGCACTTTGGGAGGCCGAGGTGGGTGGATACGAGGTCAGGAGATGGAGACCATCCTGGCTAACACGGTGAAACCCTGACTCTACTGAAAAAACAAACAAATTAGCTGGGTGTGGTGGTAGGCGCCTGTAGTCCCAGCCGCTTGGGAGGCTGAGGCAGGAGAATGGCGTGAACCCGGGAGGCGGAGCTTGCAGTGAGCTGAGATCGCGCCACTGCACTCCCGCCTGGGCAACAGAGCGAGACTCCGTCTCAAAAAAAAAGAGAATAATTACATTCACTCAATAGTATTATGACTACATTACATTAGTCATTACATTAGTGAGAAATTATTGTTGTAATTGCAGGTGAAATTCATTTTGTTTGAAGCCTTATTAGGTTTTCAGTTATTTAAAATTAACCTGGAAAAAAATATTTCAGCTTTAAAATGGCAGTGACTCTGAGCAAAACTTTTTGATTTGCTAACTTTTCTCTCAGGAATTTTAGAGATTTAAGTTATTCATATGCAATTATTTTGAAAGAGGGAAGATTTAATTAACATTTTCTTTAAAACAAAAAGGAAAATTTTATAAAATGGAACTTAATATTCTATTTGAAATAACATTATAATCATTCATTTCACAAATAATGAATGGTGGGTGGTGTGTTTACTATGGTGAACTAAACAAACAAGATTTCTGTCTCACGGGTCATATTTAGTAGGAGAGGTAAGACAATAAATGTAAGATTATTTCCAGTAGTAACAAGGTCTGTGAAGAAAATAAAGCAGAGTGATAGGATAGAGTGACTGGGCTCACTTTAATAGAAGATTGTCAGGGAGCCATTTTTGAGAAAGTTATGTTTGTGCTGAGAACAGGCAGAAGAGAATGAACCACTTTTGTGAAGTTCTAGTTAGTGCAGCAAGTACGAAGGCTGTTGGCAAAAATCGTTTATGTTGAAGGCACAAAAGAAGGTTAGCTTACCTGAAAAAGGAAATTTGAGAGGAAGAGTCATGTAAGGATAGAGAAGTAGACAGAAGGGCACGACTTTGTATGAGTTTGCAGGCCTGGTTAAGGACTCTGACAGCCATAGGAGACCATTGAAGTGTATTAAGCAGGAGAGCAGTGCTGGTCTGATTTCTGTTTTGAGTTGCTTTTTCTCACTGCTTTGTGAAAAACTGACGTGAAGCAAGGATGAAAGTGGAATATCAGTTAGGAGGTTATTGCAGAAGTCCAACAGAGAAAACGTGGATGTGGACTAGATTCACATGACTTAGACTAGAGCAGTAGCACTGTGGATAGTAAGAAATGGTCAGATCTGGAATATAGTATGGAGATTAAAGTGTCTGGTTTTACAGATGGTTTGGATGAGAGATGTAGGAAGAAGGAATCCAGGACGATCTTTAGATTTGTGTCATGAGTAATTTAGTGGATGGATTTACCATTTAATGAGATCAGAAACATAGGAAAGAGTTGAGGTGGAAAAGGGACAGATAATGATTTCAGTTTTGGACATGTAAATTTGAAATGATTTTTAGATATCCAAATAGAACTGTCAAGTAGGAAGGTGAATATATGAATTTGGAAGCCAGGGTAAATGAAGTCTAGATGAGATCACCTAAGGAGAGAGTATAGATAACATGTGCTACGCTGTGTATTCCAACATTTAGAGATCAGGAAGAGGAGGCAGATTCAACAAAGGAGACTGACAGGAGACAGCCAGTGAGGTAGTAAGCAAACCAGGAAAAGCAAGTAAGAGAATTTTTAGGAGGGAAGGAATGGTTGGTTATGTCAAACACTGCTGTGAGGTTAAGGACCAGTAGGACAGAAAATTGGCTGATGGTGGGAGGAGATGTGCAAAAGACGAAATAAGAAACTTGGCTGATGGTTTTAGGAAGGTGAATGTCATTTGTAAGCTTGACAAAAGCTGTTTCAGTGGAGTGGTGGAGATGAAAACCTGACTAGTGTGGGTTCAAAAGGAAATGTTTGGAAAAGAAGTGATAGCATTCTAGGTTAAAGATTACTCTTCAAAAAACTATTGGAAAATTGGAGTAGAGAAATTGGGTTGTAGATGCAACAGAACATGGAATCAAGCATCAGCTTCATTAGCACCTCTTCGTTGATAGGAATGATCCTGTAGAGAGGGCACAATTGCAGAAACACAATCCTTGACATTGAGAGGTAGTATGGGAAAGAAGATGAGTAAAAGTTTAGCTTTAAAAAGGAGCAGAAATGCTTCTTCAGTTTTAGCAGAGTTGAGAGGGCAAAGAGGATGGGATAGATACAGGTGGAGGTGGCTTCAAAGATGAGGTAGTTATCATCTGATTATTATCGAAATACTGAGTAGGTCACTCAACTAAGACTCAGAAAACTTATAGTCTGTTTCAAGTTTTACTAACTGAGCTTTCTGACCTTGGACCAGTTGTGAACTGGGTAAGTCATTTTGTTTTTCTGGGCCTCAGTTTCCTAAATATTTGCAAAGGAAAGACTTGATTTCCTAGGGTCCTGTCCAGTGGTAAATTGTTATGTAATCTTGTTAAGCCGTTGTAGTTTTTATTGCTTTATACATTATAAGAAAACTTAATAATTATTTTCTTTACCTCATCTTTATCTATTTCTCTTTTTTAGGTCTAATTTTTTTATGTCTTTTCTTTTTTATTTAACTTATATTCTATTTGCCTGTTTGCTTAATTGAGCTATTTTTCTGAAGTGCTATTAGCCAGGCAGCTACAAGTTTCTAGAAGGACTAAGGACTAAGTTTTTACAAGTGAATTTTCACAAGTGTCTGAGTTTCCATTCTCTAGGAAAGCTAAGTTATTTGGGTTGTTATATTTCCTAAGGATGTACTTGCTTATTAAAGGCAATGGTGAATTGTGAGATGATATAAGTATTACACATAGGTTAGAAAAACCTACCTTATTTCACAATAGAACCTAACTAATCAGAAGTTTAGCAAAGAAAAGAATATATTCTCTAGTGCCCCTGGGGCTGTTCTTGTTATCACTGTGAGAAACAAGCTCACCTGTTTAAACCCATGGAATGGAGTCAGAGGCACAAAGAACAGTGAAAGTGATACTTTTAATAGTTGATACTTTTATTTTTTATTTATTTATTTATTTTTTGAGACGGAGTCTCGCTTTGTCGCCCAGGCTGGAGTGCAGTGGCCGGATCTCAGCTCACTGCAAGCTCCGCCTCCCGGGTTTATGCCATTCTCCTGCCTCAGCCTCCCGAGTAGCTGGGACTACAGACGCCCGCCACCTTGCTTGGCTAGTTTTTTGTATTTTTTAGTAGAGACTGGGTTTCACCTTGTTAGCCAGGGTGGTCTCGATCTCCTGACCTCGTGATCCACCCATCTTGGCCTCCCAAAGTGCTGGGATTACAGGCTTGAGCCACTGTGCCTGGCAAGTGTTGATTTTTAATAGTAGTTTTGCAGGATTGGGTGTCTGGTAGGCAGGCACACCCAGGGCAGCTACAGCAGGTAATTTATCTCCTAGCACACAAGTTCCTCCCCCAGTTCTTCACTGGTCTAGTACTATTGTGTCCGCAGTTGGTTCCTTCTGGTGGGTTTGTGGTCTCGCTGACCTAGGAATGAAGCCATGACCTTCGTGGTGAGTGTTACAGCTCTTAAAGATGGCATGGACTCAAAGAGTGAGCAGTAGCAAGATTTATTGTGAAGAGGGAAAGAACAAAGCTTCCATAGCATGGAAGGGGACCTGAGCGGGTTGCTGCTGCTGGCTGGGGTGGCCAGCTTTTATTCCCTTCTTTGTCCCCTCCTATGTTCTGTTTCTGTCCCATCAGAATGCCCTTTTTTCAATCCTCCCTGTGATTGGCTAGTTTTAGGATCCTGCTGATTGGTGCGTTTTACAGAGTGCTGATTGGTGCATTTTACAATCCTCTTGCTAGCTACAGAGCTCTGATTGGTGCATTTTACAATTCCCTTGCTAGCTACAGAGAGCTGATTGGTGCATTTTACAGAGCTCTGATTGGTGCATTTTACAATCCTCTTGTAAGAAAAGTTCTGCAAGTCCCCACTTGGCCCAGGAAGTCCAGCTGGCTTCACCTTTCACTATGGGGTTACAATCTTCCTGGACGTTGCGTAAGTTTTATACCTCTTATAAGGTTACCCTTATAAGGATACCTTATAAGGCTGATAGATTACACCATCCCCTTCCTTTCTTAAATTTCGATTTCCCAATAACTAAACTTTCTTCCCTTTTATTGGCTGACCCCTCCTCTACATTCTATTCACTTATTGTGACCTTCTATGTGCATAAGCCCTGTGGTTTGTTACATTTGCAGGTTGGCTGCCAGTGCTTAGATTTATCATGCCTTGAAAGTGGACCATTTAAAATGTTTTCTCACTAATTCACTCCTCTTTTCTACTTACTTTCTTTGGTTTCATTTTTATTTAAACCCTTCTGGTCCTTGAATTGCTTTAGAAGTTTTTAACTTTTTTCTTTCTAGGAGAGTGAGTTTAATTTGGTTTCTAATAGTAGCAGGTTATTTTGCTGGTAAGTTATGGGCATTTGCTTATTAATAGCTGTTTTAATTAATCTCTGTGCTAGTCCCCTCACAAGGGATAATACAACATCCCACTGCTGTTAAGACTCCTGCCACAATTATGAGAGATGTAAGGATTAAAGCTACCATGCATTTCCATTTTTTAAACCAGCCTTCTAGCCAGCCCAAAAATGAGTTATTAATTCCAGCATTTTCTGCCAGTTTGTTGGCTAGAGTTGTTAGTCCTTGTAAAATTTTTGTGATGGTTACATTTGGGGCAGTATTGTTAGGGATGAAAGTACAACATTTCCCACCCAGCATAACACATATGCCCCCTTCTTTTGCTAGTATTATGTGTAGCGCAAGCCTATTTTCCCAGACCATTTGGCTGATGGCATTTAACTGGCTAGCTACCTCTTTGAGAGCGTCTGAGTATAATTGATGAATTTTTGTTGATTATAATCGATGTAGTTAATCTAATCCACATTGTTATTAATAGTTGACCACTAGAAGAGTGCTGACTTAAACCTAGCAGGTATTTGGTTTCCAGCCTTAAGTTGATTAGGTATCTCCCTAGGGACTCCTGTTAACACATATATTGGGCTTAAAAGAATTTGTTACATCTTTTCGGTTTTTGTGGCCATGTGTATTTTTGAAAATCTTATGGAATGTCAGGGTGAGGGGAATGGCCAGTTGGACTAAAGCACAAGTCCCGGTCCAATCAGATGGTAACGGGTTAACGGAGGTTCCTTTTCCCACAATATCACATGACGTTAGCACCGGGTATGTGGAGAGCTGAGTGATTGCCATTGCCTTACCACTGATGTTTAAGATGTGGGTGCAAGTTGAGGATTCTCCCATGGGCTTATTGAACTCTGCCCCCTGCCTAGAGAGACAAGAGGAGTGGTTTATATTCCCCATAGAGAATGAGGGAATTGCTCTGGGATTTGACTTCCGCAATGCAGGAAAGAGCAATGACAGACTTTTGTAAGTTTCATTTTCCTATGCATCCTTGTTCTGGTATAGAGCCAACATGCAACACATCCTTCAGGATTGATCTTTTATCCTAGAGGAAACAGAACCACCTTTGCCTGATGTTGTTTTGCAGCACACTCTAGCAGTTACTCTTGTTGAGGGCTTGTACCGAAATTTTGACCCATTCGACCCGGGCATTCACATCCCTGTACCCTGTCTCAGTTTCTAAGGTTTGCCTTAAATTCTTTACCTCAATTATTTTTACCCTTTTAGGGTTATTACTTGGTGGATTAAAGTGTTTATTGGGGTTTGGAGTTGGAGTAGTCCCCGACAAATGGGAGGTTGAGTTTTTGATTTTTGAGAACGAATTGCCCTGGGGGTCTTTCCTTGTGATATCTGCTCCTTGCCCATATACCCAAGACGCTTCCTTTGGTTCTTGGTTTAGAATGGCTGGATTGTTAATGGTGATGAGTATAGGATTGCATTTTAAATTCTGGCAGTTATTTGGCGGGAAGCCCTTGGGCAGATGTAGTTTATTCTTTAAGAGTCTCCAGCTCGGAGTTACCCACCCCGTGTTTACTGTCCAACCCTGAAATTGGGTAGTTTACCATACATCATCCCAGCTGGGGCAGAGTCATGCACTACTGTAACCTGTATCTGGTTAAGGGCAGAGATATTTATTTGCCTATGAGAGCTGTCTCTGATTTTTCAAATTCCCACAAAGTAAGACCAGGTAGGCATTAAATCTTATAGTTTGGAGTGCTACCATCTTGGTTACATTAATTACCAACTTGATTGGGTAGGGAGGAGTTCCCTGCCAGTTTCCATTTTGACCTTCTGCTTTTTGTACAGTAGCCCATTTTAGCCATATTAACTTCCAGACATGGGGCCAGCCTATGTTTTCTTGTTAGATTTTTTTTTAGAGTTAACTTTAAGGGTTCCTTAGGTGACCGATGCACCTTTTACTGTTGTTTTCCCCTCCCCTCCCTTCTGGGGTCTGTTTTACGAGTGCCTTGATTGGAGTACAGTGAATCTGCTGGCGTTCAGCTGTTTGCATGGCTGTTTCAGTGCTTAGGAGCACTTGATGGGACCTTCCCAGCTTGGGTGGAGCTTACCTCCTTTCCAAGTTTTAGTCAGCATCAAATCACCAGGCTGGAAGTGGTGAACAGCAAACTTAAGAGGCGGAGTTTGAGTTTGAAGTCCTTTCAACCTAAGGGATGACAGGGTGGAGGATATGGCCAGTTTATAATTTCTTAAGAATTGATCCTTGGTTTCCATAGTAGGGAGATTTGTAGCTCTGCCAAAATATAGGAGCCCATATAATAACTTGTAGGGGGACAATCCCAAGTTTTTTCCTGGGGCTGTTCTAAGGAGTGCTATTGGGAGACATTTGGTTCCAGGCATTTTAGTTTTTAAGGTTAGTTTAGTGATAGCTTTTTGAGAGTTTGATTTATTCTTTTTATCTTTCCAGAGGAAGGGGGATGCCAAGGGGTGTGAGTATTCCATTTAATTTGTAAACCTTCCATAATTCCCTTTAACACCCTTGAGGTAAAGTGACTCCCATTGTCTGAATTAATATTTTTCACCAGGCCAAATGTAGGTAAAATTTGTTTTAATATTATTTTGACCACATTCCCGGCAGTGGCTATTGGAAGAGGAAAGGCTTCCACCCTGAGGGAAAGGTGATTTATGATTACCAGTAAATACTTTAGTTTTCCTGCTTTGGGCATTTCTGTGAAATTTACTTGAACGCTTTGAAATGGTCTTAGTTCGGGAGGCCTTCCTCCTGTGGCCTGTTTTCTAATCACCTTTTTGTTTACCCTTTGACAAGTTACACAACTTCCACATACTTGTTTACTGAGGGTATAAATCCCTGTACACCCATAATTCCTAAGTATTGCATCACACAGAGCCTGGAGTCCCCAGTGACTCCCTAAGTGTAATACAGACATTAGTTCTTTTATTAGAGGTTTACTCACACTAGCTTTCCAAAACTGTCCACTGTTATCTTGGCTGTCTGCTCCAGCTTGTGGCTCCTGCCGCCCCCACACCTGCAGCTGCACTCCCTGGCCTGCAAGGCCAGTTCTTAGTTACAAAGTTAACTTTCACGAGACCTTGCCCTACTGGGTCCTCCGGATCTAATCCGTAGTATTTTTTCATTTGATCGCTGAGCCTCTGCAGGAATGCAGAGGGAATTTCCTCTTTTCTTGTTGAATTTCAAATGCCTTTGAGACATTTTGTGTCCCAGGAGTGGACTCTTTGATCCCTTTAATTATTAGTTTCCTGAGGTTCTGCATTTGGGCCCAGTCCTGGGATTGTGATTATTCCAGTTGGGATTGACATTTGGAAATTTTTGTTTGGCTGGCAAGACTGTTTGCCTGGAAGGGTGTTGCCTCTCCCAGATGGCTATGACCGCTTTCCTAATTATTCCCTTTTCTTCTCCTGTGAACAGGATATTTATGATAGACATTGTTTTAGCCCAGGTGTGAAAGATGGGTCCTAGGAATTGGTCCAGCTGGTCTGCTAAACCGAGGGGATTTCCTAGGAGTGGTTTCATTTCTTTCTTTTTTCTCTTTTTTTAACTATAAATGATCAACCAGAAATTATCTTCAAATAAATAAAACCAGAAGTATGGTTTTAAATAAAAACTCAAAATAAAGAAACAGAAAAGCTGACACTATATGAAGCAGAGGTAATTCTTGGACCAGAAGAGACTTTAAACAGAAAATGTTTATGTAGTATTCTCAGAGAAAAAAAAAAATATTACCTCGGTAATGCAAGAACAGAATAATTATTTTAAAAATCGGAACAGGAAAGAGTTCTTAGAAATGAAGATATTGGCATAATTTTTTAAATGATGGTCTAGAAGATAAATTGAATAAAACTCTTTGAAAATAGAAGAAAAAAAGCAGGCTTATTTAGGAGAAATTTCAAAAAGAAAATGGAAAAAAAGGTTAATTACCTGAAAAACAATATAAGAAAACCTCTGGTGCTTAAAGATACAGATTTCCAGATTGAAAGGAAGAGGGGGAGAAAGGGTCCCAACACAACGAAAAAGGCTCATTGGTATTCATGTTCTTGTGAAATTTCAGTATAACAAGGGAGAAAGCCCTAAATGCACCTAGGGAGCGAAAAAAGGAAAAAGATAACCTATAAAGGAATGAGAATCTATTTTAGTATAACTAGAGTGTAAATTCCCTAAGGGCAGGGACTTTTTGTTCATTACTGCTACATAGAGCTCAAGAAATATATTTTGAATAAAAGAGTGACTGTAACATGTGTCGCAAACAATGCTGATATATATATATATATATATATATTATTATTATTATTATTTTTTTTTTTTGAGATGGAGTCTCGCTCTGTCGCCCAGGCTGGAGTGCAGTGGCCGGATCTCAGCTCACTGCAAGCTCCGCCTCCTGGGTTCACGCCATTCTCCTGCCTCAGCCTCCCGAGTAGCTGGGACTACAGGCACCCGCCACCTCGCCCGGCTAGTTTTTTTTTTTTGTATGTTTTAGTAGAGACGGAGTTTCACCGGGTTAGCCAGGATGGTCTCGATCTCCTGACCTCGTGATCCGCCCGTCTCGGCCTCCCAACGTGCTGGGATTACAGGCTTGAGCCACCGCGCCCGGCCGATATATTTTGAATAAAAGAATGATTATAACATATGTCTCACAAACAATGCTGAGGGTTTAAAAGACAGTGAAGCAGTGTCTTCAAAGTTCTGAGAGGAAATAACCTAGAATTTGGAATGTATGAAAAGTAATAAGTGTGAGGTAAAATAACAACATTCTCAGGCATGCAAGGACTTATAACATTTACTTCCTAAACCATAAACTCTTTCTGAAGAAGTTATTTAAGGATGTGGACCAGTAAAATGATGATGGAAACTAATAAAGATGACATGGTCTAAATGAAATAGTGCACTAACTCAGGAATTTAATAAAAGTAATTCCAGAATGACAGCAGTACAGTAGGTCTAGAAAGTAGTTGGTTTAAATTAGAATAGGAAATTCAAGGAAAATGTCTTTAGGAGGAAGAATGGAATGGACTTAGGGCTATTGGTAGATTAAGAAGCTGATAGGTATTAGTGATATAAGAAATGTTTTTTCCCCTTAATAGGAAAAAAAGACAATTAGGAATTCTAAGAGAAAAACCATGCATAACCAACACGTAGTTGCATGTTGCAACCGTATAAAATGAAGGGTGAGTTAAATCCTCATCTTTCATAGTCTAAAGTTGCTAACTCAAGATATAGTGCACACATAAAGGTATAAGCCATTAAAATGGTTGTTTCAGGGAGCAGGACTTGGATAGTGGGGCATTGGATATTTCCTTTATTTATTTATTTTTATGGAACTATGTGGATATATTTGGGGGCGGCAGGGAGAGAACACTGTTTGTGTGTTCTTCCCCTTGTCCATAGAAAGTTGGTGGGCCCCTCAGATTTAGATAGGATAGGTCATAGGAAGCTACTTCTGCTATGCAAATGTAAACAGAAATAATTTTCATCTTTACCGTATAACCAACTTTTAATTATATTACTGGAATTTAAACTGAAAGTTGTTGACAAAGAACATCAGTTATAATTTACTGAGCATCTCATATGTATTGGAATTGCTAATATAATTGTTGATATTTACCAAGTTCTTACTGTGTAATAGTTATTGAATTATCCCATTTAATCCTCACAAGAATTCTCTAAAGTAGTTACTAGTAATATTATCTTTTTACATATTAAAAAATTAGACTTACATTGAGAGGTAAACTCTCCAGATTTACATAGCTAATGAGTACCAGAGCCACTTACTTGCTGTTATCATTATCCTTTTCTTCTAGACAATTTTTTTTCATGTATAAATACTTTTTCACATAATTGCAGAGTGAAAGGTTCAGGCTGATTTATGTATATTTTTAATATTAGTACTTGCCATAGGAATTGTTGATTTTAGATACAGTAACTAATTTTGAGACTGAGATTGCTAGATACATCAGAGGTAAAATCAAAGTCAAGTGTTTTTTTGCTGTTTAAAATATTTTTCTAAAGAAAATATCAAATACAGAATTGGAAATATTAGAATAATGAATTCAAAAGTCTTCTATCAGTTTACATAATCGTCAACTCATGGTCAATTTTGTATCTCTACCCTTACCCATTTTCCTTTGGGTTATTTTGAAACAAACCTCAGACAATTTTATTTGTAAATATTTCAACATATATCTCTAAAAGATAAAGATTCTTTAAAAAGATAATGACAGTATCAATGTCTCACCTAAAACAGTATAATTCCTTAATATTAAATATGTGGTCAGGGCTGGGCATGGTGGCTCACATCTGTAGGTCTGGCTACTCAGGAGGTGGGAGGATTGCCTGAGCCCAGGAGTTCAAGGTTGCAGTAAGCCATGATTTTGCCACTGCACTCCAGTCTAGGCAACAGAGCAAAACCCTGTCTCTAATAACAATAAATAGTGTTTAAATTTTCTTGATTATAATTTTTTAATACAGCTTATTGTAATCAGGATTGAAATACTGTCCATGGATTGCACTTGGTGGTTGTTTCTTAAGCCTTTCTTATTAGATAAATACCCTCTTCTCTCCTCTCTTGTTCTGCTTGCAATTCGTTCATTAAAGAATCTAGTTTTTTCCTGTAGAGTTTGCTACAGTCTGGATTTTTTTCTGATTGCTTCCTTGTACCTTGATCTCGTACTTTCAATGTCATTTACATTTAGAGGCTTCATTAGATTCAGATTCAGTTTTTGTGGGGAGGAGGGAACATTACTTCAGAGGTATTATTGTGTCCTATCAGAGACATGGTGTCTGGCTGTTACTTTTCTGGAGCAATACAGCCATTTATGATCATTATATAGCTTCATTATTTCTTTAGGAGTTGTGAAATGTCACTCGTCTAATTCTGTCATTTTAATACTTTGTTTTTTGTTTGTTAACTAGAATAATTCCATAAAGAAATACTTTCCCCTCATGTAATATTTTGTTATTTTCAGATAATAGCTTTTTAAGAGTATATTATAGCAAGATGCATGTGTGATTTTTTTTTAATGTATAAATTTTTAAATTAAATGAGATGGTTTCCTAAAATCTTCCAAAGGTGAATAATTAGGTTTTTGTAAAATATATGAACTCAAGGATTTAAATACTTTTGATATGTTTAAATCGTTTGCTGATTATAATTCGTATTGATGACAAATTTGCCTTGTCTTTGGCAAGTAGTTCCTTGAAGTTGGCTCCTGAGTCTATTTGACTGACACTCCATCAGTAGTGTCTGATAACTTCCTTGCTTTCTAGTATGACCAGACTGCTATATTCTTAGATTTATTTTGTGTGTTTCCTCCCTCAGAAATGGAATCAGGCGTTTCACGAGGAACTTTAGGTTCTTTCAATGGGAAGTGGCATATAGACACTACTTCTGGGTTCTAGGAATGTTCCTAGTTTTTTCCTTGTTTCTGGGATTTTTCAGTGAACAAAGTAAGTAAGTTTTTTAAAAATAAATAAAAGCCATCATAAATTCATGCTGTCACTCATAATTCAAATTTTGAATGTCAAAGTTTTAAAACTCACATTACTTTATATTTAATTCTTCCATGTTGAAAATTCTAGTGCCCAACTGCACCAATAATAATTACTCGTTTGTTTTATTTCACAGTACATGTGTATAAGTGTGAGAATAAAATATCTGAGTAGCAAAATATGATTCTTCGAATGGCTTTAAAATTTTTTTTACACTTTTTTTTGGTCATTATGTCTCACTAGGAATATAAAGTCAAGTTATTGTGTTTTAAAGTCATTCGAACTGGTTAATTTATGTAGTTTTACCACCAACCATGTATATAGATTGATTTATCTAATTTTATTTTGATTTATGGGAATTGCTTTTCAAAAATCTCATTTCTAAAAATTATAATTTCCAATGTTAAATTTACAAAAATTATATACAAGGAAGCCAAGCTTCTATCCCTTTCCCTAAACTCTGCTTCCTTCCTTCCCCTGTAGCTGTGTTTAGTAAGCTAACTACCAGCACATGGGGCTTCTTAAATTAAAATTAATTAAAATTAAATAAAATTAAAATTAGTTCTTCAGTTATACCAGCAACATCTCAAGTGCTTCATAGCCATATGTGGCCAGCCACCATCTTGAACAGCACAGATTATAGAACATTTCCATCCTGGCTGAAAGTTCTGTTGGACAGAACTACCCTAGCGAACCCATTCTATTTTTCTTAATTACTTGATTTCTCCTTCTACTTAAAAATATAAAAAATTACATATGTTACCCTTCTTCCTTGATAAATGGTAGCATACTACGTGCTTTGTTTCCATCTTTCTTTTCTCTGTATATCCTAGAGATTACATCATACTGTGAGCAATACACAGAGATAGTCTTCATTCCTTTAATAGCTTCATAGTATTACATATACTTCATTGTGTGGATGTTTATAATTTGTAAGACCAGTTCTTATTGGTCATTTTATTGTTTTAGTTTTCTACTTGCATTAGTGCTACAATAAATAGTGCTGCCTTGTGCATGTCCTTTCATATGTTATTACTAGAAGAACAATACTTTTAATACTAATTTCATCAATGGGATTTTTGTTTCTTCTAAATTGGATTATAAAAGTAATCTAATTTTGTTGTGTTAGAAAACCAGAATATGTTAATGGAGAGAGAAAATTATCCAAAATCCATGTTGTCAGGCAGGCACTATTTTGGTGTTCGTGTATTCCTTGCTTTGGAAAATGTTTTCAGTTTCTGAATTCAGATAAGAATAATAGTGTTTTCAGTTTTTTTTTTTAAATGAATATGTGTAGTTGAGATCATACTGTATGCACTGATTTGAATTTTTTCTTTGCGATAATAGTATAAGCATTTTCCTTAAATACAAACTTTTTGTAAACATTCTCAGTAGGTTCATGATATTATGCTGTATGGATTTGTACAATACTTAATTATTCCTCAATGATTAGGCATTTAATTTGCTTCCATTAAAAAAATTGTACTGTACTGCATTAAATATTTGCACATAACTTTTCTCCTAATTTTAGCATTATTTTATTGGAATCCAGAAATTATTGTATTAAAGGTTAAAGCATAATTAAAGTGACAATACATTTTGCCAGTGTTTTTCCAGAAAACTCTGTGGATCTTTTTCTGATAGCAACTCTGACAGCATTGAGTGTTATTATTTTGAAAAATCTTTAATAATTTGTGTTGCCTTTTTGGAGTCTTATATATTTTGCCCATTTAATTTTTTATCTCATATTTTTCTCAAAGGATGATATATTTATGTATTGAAGATGATAATTTTTTTGTCATGTTTGCAAATGTTTCCAATCAAGTATTTTTTCTTTTAGTTTTTAAAAAATATACTTTAGTTTTACATTTTTGGTGTGGTCAATCTTGGATATTTTTATTTATTCTTTTTTCTTTTCCTTTGTCCTTTTTTTTTTTTGAGCCAGACTCTCATTCTGTCACCAGGCTGGAATGCAGTGGCGCCATCTTGGCTCACTGCAACCTCTACCTCCTGGGTTCAAGCGATTCTCCTGCCTCAGCCTCCCGAGTAGCTGGGACTACAGGCGTGCGCCACCACACCCAGCTAATTTTTGTATTTTTAGTAGAGATGGGGTTTCACCATGTTGGTCAGGCTGGTTTCGATCTCTTGACCTCATGATCCGCCTGCCTCAGCCTCCCAAAATGTATTTATTCTTATTAGCAGGTTTATCCTTTATTATCACCACTACCTCCACTCCCACTGCCTCCCTGCCTAAAAAAGAATAAACTGGTAATTTGATCATTATTGTCCATTAAAATTCAGCATTTGTCTCTAGTATAACTCTTAAAATTAAACAGTCAACTTCAGTTAACATTTATTCAGAAGTAGTTGTATGTCAGGTACTTATTATCTGTCTAGGTTGTGACAGTCTGTAGTTCCTCCAAATACTGTAAATAACTTATCTGTGAAAATATAGATAAATTGTAGCCTCTTTTAAAAATTGTAAGCTATATATTATTTTGCTTTTAGTGTCTTTCATTGTAATTAATTGTAGAAATGACGTAGAGACTGTATGATAAGTCTCGTTTCCCCTTCCTTAATTTCAGGGCAAAAAAGTTTATCTTCTGGATGCTAATGTGAATTGTGGTCTACAAATACATTGTGGAGAAAATAGATTGCACAGAAATGAATATTATCAGGATCTGAAGACTGTGAAAATGTTTTTCAGTATTGTCATAGTCTCCTCTGGAGAAAATAATCTGTGAAACTATGTGAATAGAAACCATTTTTCAAAACAATGGGGGAAAGAGCAAGAAGTCCAGGTACTGATCAAGAAAGAAAGTCAGGCAAACACCATTGTTCTTATTCATCTGATTTTGAAACGCCACAGTCTTCTGGCCGATCATCACTGGTCAGTTCTTCACCTGCAAGTGTTAAGAGAAAAAATCCTAAAAGACAAACTTCAGATGGCCAAGTACATCACCAAGGTAAGTTTTCTTTAAAAGAGTCTGATGGACCTAGAAGACTCATTTTGAGTGCTTAAGGAAAACGTGTATGAATGAAACTCTTTTATTAGTATATATGTTGTTGTATACATGGAAGTGGGTTAATTTACATTTTATAGATTATATACTTATATATAAATGTTGCTTGATGGTACTATTAAATTTGTTATATTCAGAGTCATACAATATACAGAAGGAAACATACCTAAGCCTTCTCAGTTTGTTTTTTCTTTTTCCTAAAGAAATGCTTGTCTTGGGGTTTCTGAGATACTGTAAAGGCAAAAAAGTTTATAAATCATATGTACCTTTTTGTATCTTCATTTTTTGAAAGTAGAAAAAGCATTGATATAAAGTGGTTAAGGGACATTTTTAATAGATTGAGTAAAATTGCTTCCTCTATGTAATACAGTGTTTACTGTAAAAATTCAAATTAAACCTAGGAATGGAATTGGGGCCTTTGGTGTAATTTGCTTTCTTTTGAAGTGTGTTATAATGGAAACTGGATTAATCATTAGAAGTCATTTTTGTTATTAAAATATTACTAGAATGGAAATAGGCCTTCATACATATTTGACTATATAATATTCTACAAATATCTGCATCTCAATAAATCTCTGGTCAAGAAAACCCCACTGTAGTTAGTAACAAAATATGTAAGGTTTACAAGTACAGCGTAGAAAAATAAGGCAAATGAGATAATTATAGTACCTATTAATAAAAGTAGCACAGCAGTAGCTTAAAATGGTGAGAGTTTAGATTGCAAGGCAGGGAGTGATAAAATTGTGGGTGGAAAAGGGAAACAAGGGACCACATTATGAAACACCTTGCATCCTGTGCTAATGTATTGACTATTTTTGTGGGGAATAGTTAGCCATTGAAAAGAGTTAAGCAAGGGCATAATGAAGTTTGCCTTTATAAAATTTTTATTTCAAAAAATAATATTTGCTCATTAAAAACTACAAAGAATGTGTATTCCTTTTGAAAAAAACCTTTCATGGACCCCCAGTCTAGCTCCTCAGGGATTTCCATACTTCTAACCATTTATAACAATTGGGAACCTTTTTCTTTTTCTTTTTTTGTGAGTACAATGCTTTGTTGTTGGTGGTATTTTGGTCTCTTTCTCTAAATCTGTCTCAGTGAGGGGCCTGTTATGATTTTGTAGTTGAGAGCATGATGTCTTATTAAACTTTTGCTGTATAATTAAGAACTAACAAAACAGATCTTAGGGTTGAACCTTAGAAAATGCCTGTTATTCTGAAGAAATACTTAGGGTATTATTGGTAAGGAATAGTTTAATTTTTTTCTTCATTCCTCGGAAACAACTTAGGAGGCCAATTAAGGAGTTAGAACTTTGTAAGCCTTACCTTATTTGAGAAGATAATTGAGAAAAGCTGTGAAAAGCAGTCCAGCATCAGCCAGAAATTTTCAATTATTGTCTTCAATTTGACTTGTACTGTTTTCTGTTTTACACTGTCCTTTGAATTAAAATCTGTGATAATTAGTCTGCCTTAGACCAAGTAACAAGACCAAACTGATACGTTTCCGTAAACACTAAGTTAATTTCTCTTGGTTTAATTTGCAATCAGTATAGACTAACCTAAGGACAAAACAAATGTGATTAAAACAGTATTTTAAACGAATTTTCGGGTTTGCATGTTCGATAGCATATTCTTTCTTCCCCTTCCTTAATTTTCAGCATACTTTGTTTTTTTGCATAAAATTCATGCTGCATCAGAATTTATCATGGCAAAATGTATTAAGTTTTAGTTATACATGTTCGTTTATTATGTTTATTCTTTGTTTTTTCAATAATATAAACATATCTTGATTTTTTTGGTGGATGCATAATTTATTTTTACTACATTAAAAAAGTTAGTCATATTATTTTTAACACCTGAAGGAAGAAAAAGCAATTTTCCACCCACTTTTTAGGAGTGACTTAAAAAGGAGAGATGAAGAATGATATACACAACAATCATCTTTCTTCTTACTCTTATTAACACTTGATAGTTTAAAATATTTTGTCTTGATAGTTTTAAAAATGAAAATAAAAAGGTGGATGAAAGCTGGAAATATTTGTGAGTTCCAGTTAATGGTCAGTTTGTAGTTATAGAATATGCTAAAAAATTTATACTCAGAGTTTTAGGATGTCAGAAAGTTGGTTGTGAAAACCCTTTTTTATCTGACTCAAAATTTTTATCCTGATTCTTATATTATTAGGCTTTAACTTTTCTTTTTTTTTTTTTTTTTGAGACGGAGTCTCGCTCTGTCGCCCAGGCTGGAGTGCAGTGGCGCAATCTCGGCTCACTGCAAGCTCCGCCTCCCGGGTTCACGCCATTCTCCTGCCTCAGCCTCCCGAGTAGCTGGGACTACAGGCGCCCGCCACTGCGCCCGGCTAATTTTTTCTATTTTTAGTAGAGACGGGGTTTCACCATGGTCTCGATCTCCTGACCTTGTGATCCGCCCGCCTCGGCCTTCCAAAGTGCTGGGATTACAGGCGTGAAGGCTTTAACTTTTCGTATAAAACAAGTTGCTCTGTGAAGTTTCGTTTTATAAGCAGTATAATAAAACCATATTTGGAACAATTGACATTCATCTTCATATATAATTATTTTTATGTATAAAGTTTCTGTCATTCCAAGAGCTGAGTACATATCCCATAATAGCGTATATATACCAAAATTCCATTAACTACATATCTTGGGAAAGAAAACTGAAATGATGGACATTTCAACTTTAAAATTATATTCTAAAGTAATGCTGCCCACTGGAAGTATAATGCAGGTCACAAATGCAAGCCACAAATGTAATTTTATATTTTCTAGTAACCAGGTTAAAAAAGAAAAACAAATGAAATTAATTTTAATAATGTGAGTATTATTTCTACATATAGTAAGTATAAAACATTGTGAAATATTTTGCATTATTTTTATTTTTGAATCAAGTGTTCAAAATCCAATGTGTGTTTCACAGTTATAGCATATCCCAATTTGAGCTACCCATATGTCAAGGTTCTCAAAAGCTGTGTGTGGCAGTGGCTACCATAATGGATAGCATAGTTTCAAAGTAGCAATAATTAAGTACTCCCTCATTTCTTTTTATTATTGCTTCCTTTCATGTATTCAGTCATTTATAGAGCTGGAATCCCAAATTGATACACATTCAGAACAGTTTCTATAAAATCTTTTATCTTTTTAATGAAACTTTGTAATGTTAAATTATGAAAATTACTTGTTATTCTTTACTTATTTACAAAATGGAATCAAGTATCCATGGCTGATGAAATGGGGAAGGAAAGGTTGGATCTTCTAGTGTTTCTTGAAACTTTTGTACTCTGGAATGCGTTTTCTCCTTGAAAAAAAAATGCAGTCACCATGTAGATTAAAGATGATTATTCTTAGCAGACTTTCAAATGCCTCTTTTAAAGGGCTGGTGCTCTGAATATTGAGGCTTAAGTTTAATGAACTTTTAGTAAAAATAAAAACATTATTTCAAATTTTTGAGAAATGTGATTTAAAATGTATTCTTTAAAGATTTCATATACTTACATTTTTTAGGATGTGATTTTTTGTTTTCATCTCAAATTAGGTGTTTTTGATTTGAACATCACAGAAAAGAAATCTTCTGAGAAAGCATTTAGAAACACACCTGTACTTCTGTTTTCCATTTTCAATCACCGATAAATGGAATATTCTTATTACTAACGGAGAATACATAGAACATTTAACTCTCCCAACAACCTAGTTGTGTCGATGACATTGTCTTCTTTCTATGGGCTGGGGAAATAGACTTGGAAAGGTTTGATTGAATTGTCCAAATAGTTAAGTGATAAATTTGAGCCACAAATCTCACTGTATAATATGCTGTCATCCTGTCCCCAGATAAAGTTGTAATTAATGTAGAGAAAACATACATTTTCTTTTCCTTGTTTTTTTTTTTTTTTTTTTTAGTTTTAAGTTCAAGGACACGTGCAGGATGTGCAGGTTTATAACATGGGTAAATGTGTGTTATGGGGGTTTGTTGTATGAATTATTTCATCACCCAGGTATTAAGTCTAGTATCCATTAGGTATTTTTCCTGATCTGCTCTCTCCGCTTGCCCTGCACCCTCTGATAGGCCCCAGTGTGTGTTGTTCCCCTCTATATGTCTATGTGTTCTCATCATTTAGCTTCCACTTATAAGTGAAATCATGTGTTACTGGTTTTCTGTTCCTGCGTTAGTTTGCTAAGGATAATGGCCTCCAGCTCCATTCATGAACCTGCAAAGAACATGATCTCATTTTTCTTATGGCTGCATAGTATTCCATGGTGTATATGTACCACATTTTCTTTATCCAGTCTATCATTGGTGAGCATTTTGGTTGATTCCATGTCTTTGCTATTGTCAATAGTGCTGCAATGAACATACATGTGCATGTCTTTATAAGAGAATGATTTCTTTTCCTTTGGGTATACCCAGTAATGGAATTGCTGGGTCATGTGGTGTTTCTGACTTTAGGTCTTAGGAATCGCCACACTGTCTTTCACAATGGTTGAACTAATTTTAACACTCCTACCAACAGTGTATATGTGATCCTTTTTCTCCACAACCTTGCCAGCATCTGTTATTTTTTTTTTACTTTTTAATAATAATTCTGACTGATGTGCGATGGTATCTCATTGAACCCCATTAAAAAGTGAGGAAAGGACATGAACAGACACTTTTCAAAAGAAGACATACATATGGCCAACAGGCTTATGAAAAAAAGCTCAACATCACTGATCATTAGAGAAATGCAAATTGAAAATATTCATTTTCACATTTCAAATAATGATCCCAGTATCTTGGCACGAATGACTTGAATATCACAATGTTTTGTCCAGTGTTTGTTATGTACCACGCTAATGCTGATGATGCTGATTACGCTCATGTTTGAATTCTGACTTGCCGTCTTATCTAAAAAGTTAAAAATGGTTAAAGCTTGACACTGCTGTCTTTTAAAGCGATGTAAAATAATTCTGTATAAACTATTGGGATATCATTTTTGGTGGATCAGAATATTTTTTACCTTTCTTAAAATATTGCACACCTTTCTTAATAGAAACCTATTTAGAGCTCTAAATAAAACTTGATCTTTTACTAATATTGTAAAATCCTTTCCTAATGACAAAAATAACTAAAGAATGTTATGGACCCACTTGTGTTAGGATGAATAAATAACACTGCATTTGGTATAGCTTTCACTTTACATTATTCCTTTTTCTTTTTTAGCCCCTCGGAAACCAAGCCCTAAGGGTCTACCAAACAGAAAGGGAGTCCGAGTGGGATTTCGCTCCCAGAGCCTCAATAGAGAGCCACTTCGGAAAGATACTGATCTTGTTACAAAACGGATTCTGTCTGCAAGACTGCTAAAAATCAATGAGTTGCAGAATGAAGTATCTGAACTCCAGGTCAAGTTAGCTGAGCTGCTAAAAGAAAATAAATCTTTGAAAAGGCTTCAGTACAGACAGGAGAAAGCCCTGAATAAGTTTGAAGATGCTGAAAATGAAATCTCACAGCTTATATTTCGTCATAACAATGAGATTACAGCACTCAAAGAACGCTTAAGAAAATCTCAAGAGAAAGAACGGGCAACTGAGAAAAGGGTAAAAGATACAGAAAGTGAACTATTTAGGACAAAATTTTCCTTACAGAAACTGAAAGAGATCTCTGAAGCTAGACACCTACCTGAACGAGATGATTTGGCAAAGAAACTAGTTTCAGCAGAGTTAAAGTTAGATGACACAGAGAGAAGAATTAAGGTACCATTTCTCCAGCTTCTAATTGTACTTTCTTGGGATGTTTCTTATTGGGCATTTAATGTGCTCTTTTAAAATTGCTTATTGCAGTTTGATATTTGCTTGGAAATGAAAACTATTTTTAGTACTGTTTTCTAAGTAAAAGATTTGGGAAAATTTAGTATTTTATATTTAAGAGGAAGATGCAAAAGATTGTGTACATTAATGAGCTACATGTTGACTGATGGATCATAGTCATTTTGGGAAAATACTCTATTTGGTTATCTGATTGTTTCTCTAAAATTGGAAATGACACTGTAATAGCCATAGTATATAAAACTGACCTTTTGGGGCCACTGTGTAAGAAATGCCACATGAACAATGCCTTCTGTTTTTATATCTATGCACATTGTCTGTTAAAGATTAATTATAGTACATCTTTTTGGACATGATCTGCACCTACTCCCCAGAATGAAAAAACTGTTAGAGCGTGGGTGGGAGACTGTTAGGACTAACTAGTCTGAGAATACAGCAGCTCTTTTAAAAGTATTTCTTTCCTGAATGGAGAGAGGAAAAGAGTCCTATCCCATGACTTTTACACAGGGAACTCAGTTGCCACCTTCTGTGTATATGTATCAGACAGAAGCCCTGAGTCAGGTTCTGTTGCTTAAAATTGACAAGTAGTTTGGAAAGCAAAGGTACGAAAAAGTATGGCAATAATGCTTGCTGTGAGAGTGAGCAAAGGAAGCTCAGAACTATAAATAAATTAGGTTTCTGCAGTATATTAATTAGATGTTTTTAATACATGGCATATTGTGGTACTTAGTCTATATAATATGCCATGCCCATTATACCAGTGCCATGCCCAGGGACAGGGACTCATTAAATACACGCTGTACATCAGTGGCCAGAAAAAGCGCCTATTTTTTTCCTCCAAAATTTGCAATTATTGTCTTCTGTTTCAGTGCACAGAAGATATCCTATTATGTAGATTCCAGTAATGATCAGCTCACAGTGCAAAGCAAACAAACTATTTTTAAGAGCCACTTACCCATGAAGTAGGGTAGGAGTGGGGACTGAGAACAGTTACCATAAACAACCAATAACTGACATTTTAATTATTTTTAAAGGGAAGCATAACATGTGCCACATAATGGATTTTAAAATTAGGAAGAGCACAGATTGCTAATTAATAAATATGATAAATAGCTGAGTGTGTATATAAAACTACATATAGAGAACATGAAATTGCAGTGCATACACACACATATACAACCATATACTGCAGTTTTCTCTTATGTGAAGGGGATTGACAGGTGGTGGCGGGGGAGAAGAAAGAGAGAAGAGATAAATGGGACTGACCCTGTGGATTCTGAGTTATACATGGAGGTGAATTATATGACTGCTCACTTGGGAGCATGAAAATCAGTCACTTATAATGTTAAGTCTTTGAAGTAGTTAACCATATAGTGTCCTCATTTTTTTTCATATTGGAAGTTTTAAAAATTTTTATTTTGAGCTCATTGTAGATTGCCATGCAGTTGTAAAAAATATGTAGAATAACTATAATATTACAGCCAGGAAATTGGTCGTGATACATACAATTCATCAACTGCATTCAACTTTCCCTAGTTTTACGTGTATGTGTATTTAGTTCTGTGCAGTTTTATCACATGTATAGATTCGTGTGACTACCAACATAGTCAAGATATAGACCAATTCCATCATAAGAATCCCTTGTATTTTGCCCTTTTGCAGCCACAGCTACCTCCTGCCTTTCCCTCACTAACCTATGACATCAGCTAATTTGCTCATTATTTCTCTAATTTTGTCATTTCAAGAATGTTATATAAATGGAATCACACAGTATCTAACCTTTTGACATTGGCAGATTCCGCTTATACATTCACTCAAATGGTTGCATGTATCAATAGTTCCTTTTTTCCCTGAGTATTCCATGGTATGCACCACTAGGGAGTATTATGGTACATCCTGTTGAAGGACATTTGGTTTGTTTCCAGTTTTGGGCTCTTGACTAATAAAACTGCTATGACCATTTATGTGCATATTTTTGTTTGAATATACATTTTAATATCTCTGGGATATGTGCCTGAAAGTGTACTTGCTAGTTTTATGATAAATCTGTGTTTGATGATGATGTTTGATCCATTCTTTTTTTTTTAATATACTTTTTTCTTTGTTGTTTTTTCCATTTGTAACAATCATCAGAACATTCTCTTTTCCGAAGTAGTGGTACCATTTTTTATTGTCCCTCCAGTAGTGTATAAGTGGTGCAGTTTCTCAGCGTCTTTGCCAGCATTTGATGTTAACACTTTTTAAAGTTTTAGCTATTTTGATAGCTATGTAGCATCATCTCATTGTGGTTTTACTTTGCCTTTCCCTAATGGCTAATGATGTTGAACATCTTTTCATGTGCTTATGTGCCATCTGTAGATCTGTGCATTTCATTCATATTTTCTGCCCATTTCCTAATTGGATTGTTTGCTTTATCTATTTTTGGAGAATTCTTTATTATAATCCAGATATAAGGTATTTGTCAGATATGTGGTTTACAAATGTTTTCTGCCATTCTGTAGCTTGTCTTGTCATCCTTTTCACAGTGTCTTTCAGAGGAGAAATTTTTAATTTTGATTTTTGATGTGGTTCAGTTTAGCAGATATATCTCTTGTGGATTGTGCTTTGGTGTCAAGTCTAACACGTCACCTATCCCTATTGTCCTTTGCCTGTTTGTCCCAAAGATTTTCTTCTATTTTTTCATCTCCCAGCTTTATCGAGGTGTAATTGACAAATAAAAATGGATTACTTTTAAGGTATACCACCTGGTGTTTTATAAAATTATGGTTATGGTTTTATGTTTTATACTTAAGTCCATGATTCATTTTGATTTAATTTTTGTATAGACTGTGAGGTTTAGGTTGAGGTTCTTTTTTGTTTGTTTGGCTTATGGATGTGTAGTTACTGCAGCACCATTTGTTAAAAAGATATCCCTCCTTCATTGAATTGCTTTGGCACTTTTGTCAGTTGGGCATATTTTTATGGGTTTATTTCTGTAGTCTCTATTCTGTTCTATTGATCTGTGTGTCTGTTCCTTTGTTGTTACTACACACTCTTGATTACGTACAGCATCCATAATAAACCTTAACATTAGAGAGACTGATTCCTCTCATGTTATACCTCATTTTAAACATTTTAACTGTTTTAGCTACTCTTGATCCTCTGCCTTTCCACATAAATTTTAGAATAAGCTTGTCTATATCTACAAACATCTTCCTGGAATTTTTGTAGGAATTGCATTAAACATAGATCAATTTGTGGAGAATTGGTATCTTTACTGTGTTGAATATTCCTATCTTGAACATAGTATGTGTCTCTATTTAGGGAATCCGATTTTTTTCATCATTATTTTGTAATTTTCAGAACACAAATCTGTATATGTTTTAGATTTATACCTAAATATTTTATTTCCTTTGGTGCAATTTTAAATTGTCTCAATTCTTACTAAATTAGAAAATTACTTGTGAACTTTTATTTTTGAATTTCAAAACTTATTTTTGTTGTAAAAGTTATTTTCACAAGGAGTTAAGAATGTTTTGTGCAAACCAAGGAATGACTTGGTTTTAGAAGTTTACTCCCAAGTTTTAGAAATACTGGATTTATCAACTGTATACCTCAAAGTTGGGTTGGTACATCTAAACTGCTTCATTTCTGCTATATTGGAATCAATATTTAATATGTTATTATGAACCTACTTTTTTTGTTTTGAAACAGAGTCTCACTCTGTCCACCAGGCTGGAGTGCAGTGACATGATCTCGGCTCACTGCAACCTCCACCTCCCAGGTTCAAGCGATTCTCCTGCCCCAGAGTCCTGATTAGCTGGGATTACAGGCACACACCACCACACCCGGCTAATTTTTGTATTTTTAGTAGAAATGGGGTTCACTCTGTTGGTCAGGCTGGCCTCGAACTCCTGATCTCAGGTAATCCACCCACCTTGGCCTCCCAAAGTATTGGGATTACAGGCGTGAGCCACCACACCCAGCCATGAACCTACTTATCTTAACCCAATAATTTCACATCAGCTGTTGTACCATAGTAGCTCACTTGTTATTTGGGGGGATAGGGGGAGTGTAGCCAGCGCAGCCCACCTGAGGGTAATTGTTCTCTACTTTTTAACCTACTTTTTCATACTTCCTAAATGCAGCCTCTGGTTTTTAACCCATTTTGTACATCTTTCAAGATCTCAGCAGTCAATCCAGAATTTGAAATATTTACTATTGAGTTTTTTACTCTACTGCAAAATTCAGCATTTGTTTTTGTGCCTCATTTTATTTTTCAAATTTTATTTCAGCCAACACTATTGATCCTTTCTCTTCTAACTCAGGTATAGTCAAACCACTAACTGATTAAGGGAAAAAACCCAGAAACTTGATTGTGATGTTTCATTTTGCAAATTAACTAAAACCCAAGAAAGTCCTGGGTATCCCTTGAAATTACAGTAAAATCTTAGCAAAGATCTCCATTATTGTTAATTTCTATGATGTTCTTTAGTAAGGATACTTGTCTATGTGGTGTGTTTTGTTTTGTTTTGTTTTGCTGTAACTTTTTGTTTTATTTTAAGATAAAGCTGGAAATTGTGTCAAGCAGCTTTGTTTATTTGTTTATAGCTTGTCTCATTCCAGGATTTCAGGTCACAACTCATTCTTCTTGCTAGTTGCAATTCCTTCTTAAGTGAGGGTGGTGGGGGTGGATGAAGCGTCTTCAAGGTTATCTATAACTAGCTGAGCTGTGAAAAACTTTTCCCCAGAACATCAACCTGTAAGTTGGGTACAGGCTTATTTTGTTAGTTGATGGAAGTGACAGAATGCACAGAATCTTAGTAATTTACGAACGGAGTAGTTTAGAAATGGATAACTGGTTAGAGAGGTGAACAACCAAAGGTATCTGTGGGGGCAACCACCATGACAGTTGTCTGTCCTCCTTCAGAAATTACAGCCTATCTTGTAAGATGTGGTTTGCTCTGGTTCCAGGCCATAGACCAGGGATGGAGAAATACTTGATGGGATTAAACTTCCTGAGCTCTGTACAAAGGGCAGACAATTACCTCAGTCTGTATACTTACTTCCTTACTTACAGTTGACTTTATACCTTTATTTTGGCTTTTATATCAATAAATTTATTGAATAAAGTCCTGTCAATGTATCAGCCTCAATTTAATATTTTGTCACGTGGGATACCTATTAACTTCCTCAGGAATGGCACCAGGTTCAAGAGGCCGAAAAAGAGATCCAGAGCCAGCAAATGAGACATAAGGTTTACTGAGGGTAACGCATACAGGGTGGTCCAGTGATGGTGGGCTGGACGGTGGAACTGCCACCTCTTGCAGAAAGCATGCAGTTTATATAGCATTTTCACTTAACCTCCACCCCCTAACAACCTCCACCTGGCAACTTCTTTTAACCCAAAACAGAGTCTGGATTCCCTGTATGGCCAGCGTTCCACAAGACAGGCCAGGGACTCAGATGTTCCTCACAGGTAAGGAATGAATCTCTTGGGTTGGCCACTGCTTGGAACTCTGAACACACATTCAGGTGTGCCTGCCATACAGGATCATTCTCAGGGTGTGCTTAAGTTCACTTTTTGCTGTCAGGTGCATCTACCATACATATACATATGCCATACAATATTTAAATAAAACTGTAACACATGTACAGCCTAACTTTTATAGAAGAAAAACATTTTTTAGTTATATAAAGTAGTGGTTTTCAAACCTTTGCTCTCAAGACCCTTTTATAGTCTTAAAAATTATTGACACCTCCCCCCTGCTTTTGTTTATGTATATTTAGCACATTTGAAATAAAAATCGAGAACATTAAAAAATTTATCTTAATTCACTTAGTAATAAACAACTCATTATATGTTATAAGATCTTTTAACAAAAAAAATCTGTATTTTCTAAACCAAAAATAAATGAGGACAAGAGTGGCATAATTTTATATTTTGAAAAATTTTTTAATGCCTGGCTTAATAGGGGACAGCTGACTGGGTCCTCATATCTGCTTCTGCTTCAATCTGTTGCATTATGTTGTGATTGATAAGTATGAAGAAAATTGAGCCTCTTGCAGATGTCTAAAGTAGTTAGAAAGTGGAGGAGTATTTTGGTAGCCTTTTCAGGTAATGGATAGTCTTTTTTGGTATTACGCTAAAGCTTAACAAGTGATTTCTTAATGGTTAGTTGCAATGTGGAATATGAAACCATATTAATGAGCTTTTTGTATTTGGATACACTAACATTCTAACATTCATTGATGGTCTTTCAATGGATGTTTTACATCACGCATTGGTCATTTGGAAAATACTGGTTCACTTTCCAAATGTGTATATGTTTCAGTGGAGCCTTTGGAAAACTCCATTGTATACTCATGACACAATATGAGTGAAAATAGCAAATAATATCCTAGTATTATAAAATAGTTTTGACTTTGAAGACCTTCCAAAGTGTCTCAGGGACCTTTAAGGGTTTTCACATCATTCTTTATGAATCACTGACTTAACATAGACAGTTCTTTGTTAGAAACTTCATTAGTAATTCCCCTAATATGCAGTTTCTTTTAGTGACTGCAAGACTGCACCATTTCTTATTGGTCCAGAGACTGGCTTCAAATAGGGGCTGAAGGTAAAGGCATCAATTCTGTCCTCCTTATAAGAAAGACAGTGTTGGGGTTGTGTTCCTGATCAGGGATGCAATAGCAGATCAGTCATAGCTATGACCAACAGTGTGTCATAAAGCAAATATCATGAAAGGTAACTATCATAAGAAACCATAATCATGAAATGGGAAACTATCTTCCAAGCATTGTGAGATCATAAATGTAATATTATGTACATAATTATTAAAAGGGCTCCAGTACTATAGGGTACACGTTTAGTACATATAAAAATTCAACTTTTTTTTAACATTAAGTTGGCACAGAGTGAGTTACTTTGTTAGAAAAACAAAATGAAACTATTAAGACTTTCCTTTTTAAAAAATGTCTAAAGATTTTGGGGAGTGCTTGAGTATCATCATACAGCTCAGTATCATGGAACTATGAAACGAAGTTTGAATAAACTTCTTTTTCTTTCAGTAGATTTTACTATAAGAGATTGGTATTCAAATTCTCTTGACCCTAGAGCTGCCCTCAAGTAGGTATAAGTGTTGCTTATTGATAATATTGCCTCCATGTAAACCACTTTCAAAAATAAGAATTGAAATTCTTCCCTTTACTTACATTATCTTTCCTTTACTCTTACTAGTTTATCTTCCTAGATACAGCATTGTCTTCCCTTTACTCTTCTTAGTTTATTCAGAACTGGAAGTGAACTGTCTAGTATTGGGCCAGGCAGGATCACTTTCCTTTATCTTTACCTGCTATATTTTGCTCTAGTGGCTTGGAAGCTGCTCTGAAGCTTCAGAAACCCAAATCCAGAAGCCTGCCTTTGCCTCTCCTACCTGTTCTGCATTTATCTAACAAATGAAGCTAATTAGTACAGAATAATGGTCAAACCAGGTTAGCCCTGTTCTTGTCTAACTCTGAGTTTGTACAGTTCTCCTAACCTCCAGGTTGAAGTCTTTTCATCTAAGAAATTAAATGGAATGATTTCTGAGGTGACATTCAGTTCTGAAATCTGATAAGTCTAAATTCATACTTTCAAAGCTTTCATATGCAAAAAGTGTTTTTAACATAAGTCCTTATTATATCTATTATTTAATGTTGGAGAAATGAAAAATTCCGATTGTTGAAAAGAATAATTGCCTAGAAGACAAAATATCATTCATTGAGATTCTGCTAATTTTTATTGTATAATCAAAGAACCGCCTAGATTTTATTATTTATGTATATTTTTACCTTTTCTGGAGGGAGAAGATTTACAATGAAATTATGAGATTTATGATTGAAGGATAAAGCTTAAAACAGTTTCAGAAAATAAGCTTTGCAGTATCCTTAGAAACTACCCATTTAAGTGGAACAACTGTTAAGGCAATTTTGTGTTAATATTTAAGATAACCTTCCCATTGAAAAAGTAATACAAGCACTAAAACAGGGATTAAAATTTATACAACAGGATAGACAATGAAACATCAGTTTTCCTTCTATGCTGTGCTTTGCAAGCCCCTTCCAAAGAAACAGTCACTGTTAAGAAATTGTCGCTATGTGTGCAATCTCATATCTATATATTAATGTCCATTTTTCATTCTCTTACCACAGATGGGAGTATACCATACACATTGTTCAATACATTTTTTTTTTCACTGAGAAGTATATTTTGGCACTTTTTACATATTTTTATGTTATATGCATATATTTAGATAGATATGTGTGTGTATTTTTACACACACACGAAAAAATCAGTCTCATGCTTTTTTTTTTTTTTTTTTTTTTTTTTTTTTTTGAGACGGAGTGTCGCTCTGTTGCCGGGGCTGGAGTGCAGTGGCAGGATCTCAGCTCACTGCAAGCTCTGCCTCCTGGGTTTACACCATTCTCCTGCCTCAGCCTCCCAAGTAGCTGGGACTACAGGCGCCCGCCACCTCGCCCAGCTAGTTTTTTGTATTTTTTAGTAGAGACGGGGTTTCACCGTGTTAGCCAGGATGGTCTTGATCTCCTGACCTCGTGATCCGCCCGCCTCTGCCTCCCAAAGTACTGGGATTACAGGCTTGAGCCACCACGCCCGGCCAGTCTCATGCTTTTTAAAGGCTGCATATTTTTCCATTGTGGAGATATATCATAATATGATGAACCCTTTCCTTATTAATGTTAAAGTTAAGTTTAGCCTAATGCTGTCTTCTTTCATATTTTAAGTTTGTCCTAAAAGTTTCTCCATACATAGCAACCTATAATCTAACTGGATATGTAAACAGACAGTTAGCTACTCTTGTACCAGTCACAGCCAATCACCAGTGGCCAACTATTCAAACTATGTTCAAGTAGTGCAGACACCAAGCTGTAACCAGCCCCCTTGATTCTTTACCTCACTTCTGTGTTCTATATGTCACTTCCCTTTTTCTGTCCATAAATGTTACCTGACCATCTGGCAGCAGTGGAGTCACTGAACCTATTCTGGTTCTAGGTGCTGCCCAGTTTGTGAATTGGCTCAAATAAACTCTGCTCGTGTGTCTAAAGTTATTCTTTTAACATTAATATATATGTTGGCTTTTGTTTTGAGGTAGTATAAAAGATACAAAGCATTAAACATTAATTTTTATTCGTATATGGTAGTATACTAATGGAAAAACCCTGGAAGAGGAAGTCCCTGGGTCAGTAGAGCATTTTAAAATCATTTTTGGCTATTAGTTAATATCAGGACTCTAAAGAATGGTGCTGGATAATAGTTGTTCTTGGATCAAAGTTAAATTCTTCATTTTGGGAGGATTAAATTGGCCTTTCTTGTGGTTATTATCATTCCACGAGATTCTAGAGCATTTCCATTTTTTGTTTCCCATCCCCTAGGCATTTGTGTTTTTATGAAAGCATCTTTAATATGGAAACATTGATGGACTTTGCTAACTTAGTTGAGTTACAAATTATTGGCTTAGAATTCAAGGTCGAATTTAAAAAATTTTAGCTTATATTTTTAATTAGGCTATTAATTAGACTGTTAATACCTACCCTTTAACCTATTAAGTTCCCAGTGGAACTTCATACACACACACACACACACACACAAACAGACAAGTTTCAAATTCTGGTTATACACCATTCCAGCTTTATGATGTGTGATACACCACTTAAATTATTTGAACCTTAGTTTCCAGTCTGTAAAAGTTTGCAGGTGATCATAAACAGGGTTAGGGATAAAGTTCATAATGAGTCTGGCTCAGTGCTTGGTACCTACTGGACACCTAATTTATAAGTGGAAAAAGAGAAATGTACTAAGAGTACATTAATTAAAGGTAAATACATTAAAGCATGGTAGCATTCTTGAGTTTGAAAGGCCCGTGGAAATAATTTAGTGCAGTGGTTTTCAATTTGAGCTCAGTGGACTTCAAGAGTTCTACTGCTTTTTAAAAAAAGTTTGAAACTACTGATTTGGTCTGTTGGTTTTTCAAATTTTGACAGTTCTTCGCAGGCAACCAGATACAACTGAATTGTTCTGTGGTAGTGATTGACGAGTTATGTTACAGAGGGGACTTCAGAAACTCACATGCCTAACAACTTGAAGCAACCTCTGAAACACCTCCATGGGGAACTCTCTAGTCCAATGCAAGCATTGAACTGTTGAGGAAACTGAGAGATGTTATTTGCCTTCCTCTAGGTCACATAGAATCAGATAGGTCATGGCCAGGTGCAATGGCTCATGCCTGTAGTTTCAGAACTTCGGTAGGTGGAGGCAGACGGATCAGTTGAGCTCAGGAGTTGAAGACCAGCCTAGCCAACATGTTGAAACAAGTCTCTACTAAAAATACAAAAATTGGTCATGTGTGGTGGTGCTCACCTTGTAATCCCAGTTTCTCGGGAGGCCGAGGCAGGAGAATCGCTTTAACCTGGGAAGTGGAGGTTGCAGTGAGCCGAGATCATGCCACTGCACTCCAGCCTACGCGACAGTGTGAGAATCTGTCTCAAGAAACAAAATAGAACAATGAAACAAAAAAGACTCATATAGGTCACTAGAAGCTTGTGTTTGGGAGTAGAATTGCAGTATTCTGTCTTCCGTTGCTCTATTATTTTGTTATCATTTTAGTAAAATCCTTGGAATTTTATCATGTTTAAATGCTGAGTAATAGGTTCCTCTTATAATAGTACATTTTGTGTTTTTTCATAGTTTTAAATGATAGCAGGAATTAAAATATTATAATTTTGGTTATTTTATCAGCATCTTCTGATGAAATGATCTAAAAACTATAAAAGATACAAATTGTTTTTTCAAAGTCTGTCATCATGCTAATTCTCTATATGTCATTTGCTGAGCAGAAATCACTTCTAAAATCTGTTGTATTTTTGGTGCTAACTAGTAAATACTGTGGAGTAAAATCTATGTTGGAAGACAAAAGCTCAGGGTAAGGAAAGGCAAAACACTTTTAAAGAAAACAGATTTCATTAAAGAAAACAGGTTTCATTAGAACAAGAACAAGATCCATTACTTAGGGCAGACTTGTAATGTACAGAGGAAGCATAACTATTGGATTATGAGTTTGCCTCTATCTTGTCCTGCTCAAAGCAGATGAAGAAATAGTAAGACACAGATAGCTCATTTAAATTAGCTCAGTCTCCAGATTCAAATGAATTATCCTCCAGAGGACTGAAGAACCTTGCAAATGTGATTCCAGAGCCTTTGTCATTGTACTTTGGAGAGTTAGGAAGACTAGGAGAAGTGAGAAAGTAAAAAAAGGCAAATACCAGTGTTTTCAGAGGTAAACAGAGATAGATGTTAGAAATTATCAGTGAGTGAGCTTGATAGAAATCTCTATCAGGTTTTTAAATGTTGTGGAAAATATTGCTTACTTAGAGCTATTTTTACTTTCTTCCCCTCACCCCCCTCTTAGGATTACTAGAATGGTGCATGAAGATATGCTATGTCTACTATGTTCTCCTATGTATATATACTATATATTACACATCTATATTCTATACTATATACTACATACTATACCATACTATACAGTTATAGAATATACAGTTATAGAACTGTATATATTATATAGAGAGAACTATATAGAACTCTATATATTATAGAGAGAACTATATAGAACTCTATATATTATATAGAGAACTATATAGAACTCAGTATAGTATATACAATTATAGAATTCTATACAGTTATATAATATAGATGTGTATAGTATATGCAATATATTAGTATACAGAACATGCAATATGCTATATACAATATATTATATAACTGTATATTATATCAATTAGCATATAGTAGATATAATATGGATAGTATGTAGGGTAAATTCAGTAAGCCTTTCATGTTTGTATTTTAATGGAGAATTATGGACTGGTTGAACATAGTGTTAGAAAGTTTTACAATTGGATCAGTAATTGTACGCAAAGGCTGCAGGTAAATAAATAGCTGTCAACTTGAAGAGAAGGTTTCTAGGTGGGTGCTTTCAAGTGCTATCTTAGGCTCTGTTCCTTTCAGCATATTTATCAGTGAATTTGACCAGGTTCCTTAACAGCACGAACAAGTCTTATTTGATTTTGTATTTGCAACATTTGGCACTCTGTCTGGCATAAAATTGGTGTTTCTTAAAATAATGAATGGATGGATATGTTCTTGACAGGTTCAAAAACAGGAGGCCCAATGAATCTGATGGATGACAAGATCAAGCTTGATCCCCCTAGGCTCAAAATCTGGCCTAAAATAAGCAAGATAAAATTTAGTCAGGTTAACTGTTTCACCTCAATTTTTTTCCATCTATTTTATGTGTACACTATGGGGAGCCCTGGATTAATAGTAATTGAAGTTAAAGCATAATTTTTTAAGTATATGAACCTGTAATTATATGGCCATTTAAAAAATTGGAAGGGAAGAAGTTAACCAAGTATGGTGGTACCTTCGTCCTAAGAGGTAATAATAACTCTAATTTCATTGGTCAGATCACATCTAATAACAAGTACCAGATTTTAGGTAACAAACTGACATGTGGAGAGCAGACAGGATTACCAGGGAGTCAAAAAACTGGCATAAAAGAAACAGTGGAAGAAACGTAAAATCATAGAAAAGATAAGGAAAAATGTTAACTTCCTTCATTGTTTAAAGGGCTGTCACATGGAGCAGGAGAAATAGATTTATTTCCTGAAGGCAATACAAACCTAATGGATATTACTAGAAAACT